>NC_142724.1:6818181-6969696 GCF_055471065.1 Atractosteus spatula
AAGGCATTCTTTCCCAGCCGCACGTAATTTGCAACAGAATTTTTTTAAAGATGGAATAGTTTTAAGATAAGGTGGCACAGTGGTTAGCAGAGCTACCTCACACTATTAGGTCCCTGGGTTTAGACCTGGGGTGCTATCTGTGCGGAGTTTGTACGTTCTCCCCACTATCGCATGGGTTTCCTCTGGGTGCTTCGGCTTCCTCCCACAGTTTAAAGACTTGCTGGCAGGTTACTTGGCTTATTGGAAAATTGGCCCTGGTGCGAGTGTGTGTCTCTGTGTGTCTGCCTTGTGATGGACTGTCCCATCCCATTGCAGGCTGGGATACGCTCTGGCTCCCCCGCAACCCTGAATTGGGTGAAGCAGTCAGAAAATGGATGAATGGATAGTTTTAAGATATCTTGTCTGCAGGGATGACTTTGGCAGCTGTCTGCAGTAAGGTTTCTTACGACGTATTGGCTGAAGTTCAAATACTGCATTAATCTCCCGTCAGTGGTCATAATCAAACCATGTCACCTCAATCACGAAGAAGTAATAAGATAAAAGCTTTGCATATCCTGTTGCTTTTAATGACTTCTATTCCAGGCTAATCAACAGAACTTTTGGATGAAAGGGAAGTGGAAATCTCTTTATGTCTACTCGTAAAGCTTCACATCTTTGTGAATTACAGCCAAAGTACAGTACTTTCGCCACGTTTTCAGCAGTACTGTAGAGTATGTGTCAGAGTGTGCAGGTCTGCCGAGCGGCTGTGTGCCTGTGTTTGAGCAGTTGCTCTGGGAGACAGGTGCAGTTGTATTGCAGAGGCCTCTGTGTAAACTGTGAAGAGGCTCGTGCACACTCCCTGCATTCTCTGGTGCTTTGAAGCCTGACCCTAACAGAACTGCGATGGAATGCTTTTCATTGTTAACAGAGATTTAATATCTAAATATCAAGGAAGGCTCAAACTCCTTTGCATCCCAAGACACTGTGCATCTACTATTTTAGTTCCTCTTGGATTATCTTCTTAAGAGCCCTTCAAAAGAGGAAAAACAGGTAAAAAATAAAGTAAAATTAAGCCGCAGACTCCACTCTGGTTAATTCCGACAACAAATGAGACTCCAGCATGCTAACTAGTTACATGGCCCCGTGTGGTCGGGAACTTCTTACGGGGACTAGTGGCTTTCTGCTACATGAGATTGAGCAATATAAAAAAGTCATCAAGAGAGAAACTGAAATAATGCTCAGTCTAGTGAAAGCTTAAAAAGTGCTTGTGAGCAAAAACCTTGATTAATTGAGTGTGAGGCTACTCTAAATTGGCCCTGTGTTCTGTGGTGCAGTTTGTCCTTAAATTCAATGTGCTTGATTCTTAATCTGTGAAATATTGGATTATCTGACTGCAAGTGACTGAGCAGAATGGTGCTGCACTGGTTAGTACTACTGTTTCACAGCTTCAGCAGTTTGCATGAAAATAAAGTTCCTGGCCCTTGCTCTGTTTGATGCTGAAATACTGATGCACACCTTTATTTTAGGACTCTGGTATCATCAACATTTTTAAAACTCACTCAGAAATCTTTCTGCGTAGGTGTGGATTTACTCTTAATTTCTCAATCTCAATCTACTGTGCTCTTGTACAGCTCTTAATGATGACGGTAATTATTTTTCTGAGGCATCATACACACAGCAAGTTTAGAATAGTACTGTATGTCACAGAATAAGGCGGCATCACTCCAACTAAGCAAAAATACAAAATATTAAACTTCACTTTACAGATAAAAGATGTAATGTCTTAATTAAACAATTTATTATCAAAAATCTCTAGCTCCCCTGCAACCTTGCATTGGATAATGCAATTAGAAAATGGATGGATTATCAAAAATCAGCCTGAGCAAAATAAGTACATTTACTTCTGTGCCAAATCAAATCAAAACCATGCACAAGAAACGCCTTACAGCCAATGCAAGCTAGAGTATTTCACTAGTGTTACCCTGAAGTTCATGACATTTTTAGATGTTACACTTGCAAAGTCATTTAGTGGGGGTCACGAGTGGCGGCAGAGGGATTGTTTTGGTATTCTGAGGTATGACAAGTTTCTAAGTTTGCAATGTTTATGTGTGTGTGTGTCTATTGTTCTAGGCAGAGCTGAATGGCTGAGGTATGCCTTAACACCCCAGAAATAGACAGACAGCTGAAGCTGGCCTTATCAGGGAGGCTGAGAGAAACACAATGCAGATATGCTATTGTCTAAAACTGCAGGAGTAATGGCATTGGTATCTGTCCCAAACGAGCTGTTAAAAGACTGATTACTGATGTTGTTAGAGGATAGCAATTGGGATATCATCTATGATTACAGAAAGTAATAGTAAAATATCAACTGCAGTCCTAACCTCGTATATTTCATTCTAAAGGCAATCAAAAACTCAGGTTGACTACTATTTTTTTTGTACAACATTTTTTATTGGGGATTTTAAAAGTAAAAGCACTTCAGTCATTTAACGTTATCATACTTTTGCAGAGATTTGCCATGTAATACTGTTAAAGTTTAGCAAAAAAAATGCCATTGGAGCTCAAAAGATAAAAACAATAATGTATTACAAAAGTCATTTTCTAGTTAAAGTAATCCAATGTTGTAGATCTTTGATGGCAAACATGTATTTTAATTGTACATTGAGTCATTTTCAACCTAGCACTTTTAATAGTAGTTGTAAAAAGAAGCTTAGTTATTTAAGCTTATATAATAAGCAATACATTGTGCTGCTTTATACAAAAGAATTCACCATTGCATTTTGAAAAGTAAAATTGAGGCAATGTGCTTGATATTGTTAGCAGATATTAAAAATGTTAACTTTAAAAAAGTTAATAATGGTTACAATCTTGTTTTAAACTAGGGATATTCAACTTGCACACTGACGTAGGCAATTAATTTGATCACCTGACTGCAAAAATCCATTTGTGAAACAAATACAAATTAAGGAGCTGTCTGTAGCAAAATTGTTTAAAGGTACAGATTGGAGAGGCCTTTTAGATGAGCACTCCTGTTTTAAACAACGGTGAATTCATTCATCCATTGTCTAACCACTTATTCCAATTCAGTGTTGTGGGGGAACCAGAGCCAACCTCAGAAAGCAACAGGCACAAGGCCGGGTACAACCTGGGAGGCACACCAGTCCATTGCAGGGCAGACACACAGACACTCACACCTAGGGCCAGTTTTTCCAGAAGCCATTTCACCCACCTTAGGTTTTGGTCTGTGGGACAAAACCAGAGGACCAAGAGGTAACCCACAGAAACACGGGGTGAACATATAAACTCCATGCTGCTAGCACTAGTTACTGTAGGTGGGGAATTGAAGTCAGGGCCCCAGCGCTGCAAGGCCCTAACCACTACGCCATCATGCCACCCAATAGTGGCGAATACAAAAATGAACAGTGTTTTTAATTGTGGCCATGTGATCAATGGGAGACTGAGATAATATATTAAAAGGAAAGAAAAAGTGTTTTTGCAAAACAGTTAGGGTGCAATTTTAGTTACACACAAGCTGTAAGCAGTGAAAAAGCAACTGACCCATGAAAGTGAATTGATGTACACTATATACCCATGGAAATGGAAAACACCGAGATAATTTTCTAACTCCTGGAGGGAAAAAAAACAGTATTTTGATCAATTTTAATTTTTGTGATTTGTTCTAACTAAGCACAATTTGGCATTGTAGCTTCTATTGGAAAGAAAAGTGTTCATACATACTGTTTTAAATAACTTACATTTAGGCCTCTTGCAAAACCTACCCATGAGTTAATTTTGTAATCTTCATTTCTTTTACATCTTCATTTCTTTTACATTTTTTTCTTGTGCTCTCCACAATTGGAAAACCATTCTGTTTTCTCTATTTTTCATTATTCGGTAATGCAACAGGAGGTATTGAAATTTTGTTTCTCTTTTTGTAGCAGTGAGACAGGGAAGGGGAGAGGATTTGCTTTCATTGATAGAGCAAAGAAGTGCTGTTGTGGTGTTGGAATAAAAACCCATTACAGCAAATTTAAACAACTTTGTGGGGGCGAATACCGTATAATCAAATATCAGTCAAGCTTTGTCCTTTTAGTTTTTTCAGCCAATTATTTTTCCTATGTTATAATGATTGTATAGGCTTTATTTATACATTTTGAAATAAAAGTACAAGATCACCAAAGATATGATGACTGAAGAAGAATGAGCAACAGAGTCCTGAAACAGTAATGGAGAGGGAGACTTGTGATCATCCAACCAGTATGTTTCTTATTCCTACTGTTTTCTGTTTACTTTACTGAGAACCTGGAGGTTAAGGTCTTCATTGCTTGCTTGCTCAGTGGGGTCTCAGCAGGCATTACCTACCCTAGCTATATTACAGAGACAGCCTGATTTAAGAAAAAATTGGAAAGAATCTGATGCCTTCTACAGTAAAAGAAAATTAATCTATTTGCAAATAACGTTTAATCTTTCATCTTCAAAATAAAAATATCTGTAAATTTGATAAAGAAATCCTGGACATACATTTCAAACGTGCTTCTTGTTTTTGAAATCGGCACATAGAAAGAATACAAATGCAAGCACAACCTACCTCTCCTTCAGTAACTAAGCATGCTGGCATTTAGTGCATGATAATCTAAAACAACTGTACCCTTTACAGCAATCCGAGCTCCAGTTCCTGGAATCCCTGCTTGTGCAGATATTCCTGTTAGCTCTGTTGGCTCACGGAGATGAGCTCACTGCACTGGTGGATAAACAGGTACACACAGAAAATATATTGTGACAAACCAAAACCAAAAGGGGAAATAGGTTATTGGGCATGTAACTGGTAAGAGATGAGCAGCATTTTATCATAGAAAACACAGAAATCATTTTAATATATACAATATGGAATTAAATATGCTCAGTGTGCAAAACGATGTGTCCTGATAGATGACATTTTGACCACTTTCACCCCAAAGCTTTAGTGACAAATATAATTAATAATTCACAGATATTATATAATATAATTAAAAACATTATAATTCAATTATAATTTAATAAAGCATTGGAATATTACAGACTCCAGGTACTGCACACTGTATATATGTGTGTGCATATAAATCTTTACATATAAGTACACAAAATATAACATATTTTTCAATTTCGGGAACACAATTTAAACATCTCACAACATCTCAGATCTCTGCAATTAAACCTGTTTAAACTTTTTCATTGCCTGCTTTTATCATGCAAAACACATGTCTGTGGAAACAGAGCAGAACTTTAATTAGCCATCTAATGAAATGCACTCCCAGAATAGCAACAGTGTGGGCTGTTTCTATCTAATCAATGTTTGAGGAGGCACCAGTTATCATTGTAACACTTCATGGCAGGAGATAGGACTGTCTGCAGACAACAGGGACATGTTTTCCTTCTAGCTCAAGCTGCCTGATTCAGAATGCAAGTAAAACGCTAAGTTTCAATTTCTTCAAATATTGTTTAGACAATGAAATAAAGGTTCAGAAAGGTTTCCACATATTCTCTTTTGACAGAATTTGTTAACAGCTGCAGTTTGCAGATTTTTTTTCTTTGACATACTCTCCTGCAGTTATCAGGAGCCCAGAGCTGGCCACTTGAGTAAGGCAAGCCTGAAATGGCCAATCCCTGCAAAAGACTACTTGCACAACTAAAGACAAACAGAGCTCTTGAGACCCTAAACGTATCCACTACACTTCATCTACAACATTAATAAATGCTTGCTGTACAAAGAAATCCAGGCTTAGATTTTTATGCAACCTTAGAAACCCAGAGCTGAACTTGAAGGACCTACTCATGGAAAATACTTCATTTATATTAACATACCTTTAATACTTGGTCCATACAATGTGAAGAAGCCCATAAAAAAAGGCAAACTGAATGTTAGGATATATAGCTAAAATGTGGAATTCAGAAAGATGTTTCTGCTTTGGAAAGCTGGCAGAGAAGAGTGACCTGATACATTCTCAGGCTCAAAGGAATGTCATATATTGACAGATTAGAACTACTAAATCTTCCTACTCTCAAATAAAGTTGACTATGAAGAGACCTGTTTCTGTTTTTCTAAATTCTGAAAAGCAGTAACAACATTAACCCAATTAACTTCAGAAACAACTTGAAACAACTGTGACTTGATGAGACACTTAGATCAATTTTCCTACTAGCAAGCAAACAAGCAAAATATGTCCATTGAGTTCACAAACTATTTTCTTATTTTGCATGTATAATTTCATGCGTTTTTTCATGTATGTAACTTACAATACCTTTGTATTATTTTCATACTCTTTATTGTTCTGTTGTTATATAGATACCTTTGTGCATTCTTTGTACATTGCAACACATACTATGAGGGTTGTAAGTTCATTTGCAAACTTTTTGGAAGAAAATAAAATCTGAGAGTGACCCAATGAACCTTATTTTATCTATTTGACATCACGATAGCAAGGAGAGTATGGATTAATCAAATCTGTACTATTTGCCTGGGGAGACAGAAGAGCCATAAGTTTCAAAATAGACGTTGCCCAGGTTTGTTGGGGTAGACATCTCTGTGGGATGTTCCCCGTCTTACTGCACTGATTGTCCTGCTGCTACCCTAGCTGAGTGCACTACCTCTTTAACAATGGAGCTCTTTCCAGCAGTTGGCCTGTCTCAGGCAGGAATTTTGGCTATTAGCACTGGAGCTGTATTCTTGTCTATTTCGGGACACTAGAGTCTGCACACAAGGACGTTTATCTCCTCTTTTGTTCTCAAGGTCAGGACGCACTGAGTTCCAAATTTAAAAAGCAAAAGGAAAAACAGCAAGAAAAAAAAGCTGTGAAATGCATGTACATCCCAAATGACAAGACCAGCCACATTATGCTGAAATGAGCAAAAACGTAGCTGCAAAAAGAGTGGTATCAGTATTGCACATGTTGTTTTTTTCTTGTTTTACAATTAAGATTTGTTTAAAAAAGACTTGATTGGCTTCACTTTGCAACACAAATAGTCTATTTTTCATGTTACCAAAGTAAATACATGTGCCGTTCAAAATCGTATCCACTAACCACTGGATGGAACCGCATGTTCAACAAATTCAGCAGGGATTTTTAAATTCCTCCACTGCGTTCAACCACTCAATGAAAATCTCTGTCAATGAAAATCTTTTTTTTTCTGTCAAAAGCAGGCATGTTTTCATCCAGATAACCTGTCACAGAAATCACTTCTTGATAGTTTAGTAAGTAGATTAGCAAGTTTCCTCAGTGCCGATGGGCAGAAGCTTATCTGGAATACAAAACAGACACCCCTACGTGCTGCTCATTCCATTTTCATTCAAGGGTAATGCAATAGTACAATCAGGCAGTAAGTACCCTGCTTCCCTGTACCCCATTCCTAAGGTTAAACACGCCAAAGACTCTCCTCAAACGCCAGGCGTGCTTTTCAGAACACATTCACAGACAGCCTGTGAGATTCTGCACAAGAATTAGATGCACAGCATTAGAGTCCACCACCTCGCGTTGGACTTATCTATTCTGTGAATTTAATGAATCGTTTTATGCTTCGCTTCTATTAATATCACTTTATATTTTTAGTGCATCTACTTAATGTCACGGGGCCCTTAAAACCACTTCTAAACGAAGCTTTCATTAAGTCGCACAGTGTGATTGAGTGAACCCCCTTCATGACTCAATGAAGGAATAAGACGAAATCACGTGGATTTGAATGTAAAAATATGGTGTTTCTTTAATTTATTTGTATAACTAATGTCTCGGCAAAGTGGCTCATCTTATCTGCAGGATTTAGAGAGAGATTAATATTCTTGTATTTAAGGTAAGATTACTGTATTTTACTCCTTAATTGATTAGGAGATTATGCGGTTTCTAAACTGGCATTTTCAGGTTCAGGTTTGAAGGATTTATCTGCGCACTAGATAGGCACTGTGTGTGTACTGCATGTTAACTGTAACAGAATTTAGTCTGATTTAATATAATATTCTAAACATGCGTTTGATTTATTCCGCTTTGAGTCATCAATACATATAAATTCATCCTTGCAGCTGTTTTATTTTCACAACTTTGAAAAGTTGTGGTCCTGTTCGATAAATTGTAGTTTACACAGAAATACAGTATATGCCGTGTTTGTTTTTATTAACGTACCACTCTATACGTGTTTATTGATAACAATACCCTACTATAAAGAAAGACAGTGTCCTTTTGATTGCTGTAATCCCAGTTATAACATAATACCGTTACAAAAATAACCGGCTTAGGTTTGCTTCGAGATAAAAATGCTGCTTGCCTTTTGTGTCAATGCGGGCACACGGACAGCACCAATGGGCGGAGGAGGAGGTGACACATGGGAATTTTTGACATATCTCCCTTAACCCTGACCTTGAGAAAGACAATAAAAAGACGGACTCCGTTTCACCAACCCAATCTGACCTGTGTGCTCCGAGGTTGGTACAGTCTACCTACCTGCATGTTGGCTGTATTGTACTAACTGTTACGTGTTGTAGCCGTGATTTTCCCCTTGTGTGATTTAAATTGATAACATTTAACAATATATTGATTCAGAGGATAATTACATGTTTTACACACTATATATGTTTTTCAGATCTCACGTTGGTATATTTTGGTTTCTATTTTTGCATGCAAATGTATATAGGATGGAAGCTTATTTAAAATCTACATCTCTAATGCTAACTGAAGTTATTTGCTTCGATTTCGAAATTGTAGGAATGTTTTCTTCCACTTTTTTTTTAAAGAGGTCTCTAATTTGCTCTTAGTAAAATAAATCAATGTACCAGCAAACACAATACTTTTAAAAACTTTGTTCGACCGTGAAGGGCGGAAAGTTTTATGTCCGTGTTCAAACTTGAGTTGTGCTTGGCGAATTTCAATTGCAAACCTTTCTAATGTGAAGTTTTTTTCTTCTCGCGCAGTTCAAGAAGTCGCGTCCGCTGTGTCGAGTGCCCTGTCGGACCTTCACCATGTCTCTATTGGATATGTCCGAGTTTGGGGAAGCCGCTTCGTTCCTTCGGAAGAGCGACAAGGAGCTGCTCGTCTTGCAGACTATACCTTTCGACGGTACTAATGTGCTCGTTTGCAGTGACTTTATCTGCGTTTTTCTCAGTTTTCGCCACCGCTCCTTAGTCGTTATTGCGTTCTGCAGATCTGTAGAACGAAAATCATAGGTCTGTAGTTCGGGGCAAACAGACCAAGAGTTTTCCAGAATCGATTGTTACAAAAACGAAATCCCAAGATTATAAAATTAAAAAAACGTTTTTTGGTCATTGTAAATTAATGGAATTTCGTAATTACTAGACGGAAACATCTTTATATCACCCCGAAACATTAAACCCTACAACAAAAAGGCCTAGAGGAACACATGCTACAATTTTCTTGTAAAGTTGCTAGCTTCTGAATAACCTAAGGCAATTAAATTGTGTAATTACGCATAACGTGGGAAAATGTGTATTCAATACATGAATAATGAAATGCTACTAAGAAGGTTTTTTTTTTTGCAACCAGTTCACAAGTTATTACTGACCTTGCATTTTTGATTCAGTGTCAAAACATATCTTAATTGTGGATAATCTTTAAGAATCGCGTCTCATTACCTCTGCGTTGCGTTGCGTTGCGCTGCGTATGCGTATGCTGGAACAGAAAGGAGCGAGTGTTTGATTTAGGTGACATGTCAGTCAGCGTTTCTCAAGACAGCCCTGGGTCCCTTCGATGCAGGTAAGAAGAAAGCCTGGGTACCCGATGATAAGGAAGCCTATACTGAAGTGGAGATAAAGGAGCTGGCCGGCGGAAAAGCCATCGTGGAAACCAAGGATGGCAGGGTAAACACATCTAGATGGTTGACTTCTTCCAGTACTTTAACCATATTAATAGCTTGGCTCATATCGAGCCATTCATTCAAAGGATCCCAGAAAGCTTCGCATATAGGAGGAGACCGACTTCCTCCACCACTGAACTGCAGCCCCCACCTGGGCGACAGGCAGCAGCTACAGTACTCTGCACAGCAGATTAAGTGGCTCAGTAAAAAATGTACTGTACCAATTGAATTAAGGTGGAAACGTAGGCTCCCAAAATGTGCAAGCCCAAAGTGGAAGGAAGCCAGGGTTTAGCACCTTTACTCACAAATAGTGTCATAGGGACTATAATGCCCAAGTAGTCGGGAGCTCAGTTTAATGTCTCATCTGAAGAATAGCGCTTCCCACAGTACAGTGTTGTCCCCCAGGTCACAGCAGCAACCTGTTATTCCATAGAGGTCTCCCATGGAAAGTACTGACCAGCCTTGCTGATGTGAGATCAGGTTGGACATGGTGGTGACAGTTTGTTTTCAGTGTAACTATGATTGTTTGACTTTGTACTGTGGGTGGGAGAAAGAGTCGTAGGTGAGGTTTTGAAATAATAAGGTGGGGGTACTGCAGGTCCTCTTTATATGCAGTTTTATTCAGCTTGCCGAAGCAGAGTTCAAGGCAACAATAATATACGGTGCATATTTTAGTTAGTTTGCACATATCATTTAACACAAAATAATATCCGCTTCTCCCTCAA
This sequence comes from Atractosteus spatula, assembly GCF_055471065.1. Lineage (NCBI taxonomy): Eukaryota > Metazoa > Chordata > Actinopteri > Semionotiformes > Lepisosteidae > Atractosteus > Atractosteus spatula. The sequence continues at coordinate 6,828,717 of NC_142724.1, forward strand.
AAGAGTTAAAGTAATAGGAGCGTTTTTCAGGAATTGTCTTAATTCTTCACATGGGAATTCACCCTAATAAGATTCTCAGGGTTTCTGAGTTAATAAAAGTACAAAAACTGTATAAGTGGGCTCTACAGAGCATCAGACACAATGCAGTAAAAAGATGTATTACAGTAATCTTATTATTGTATTCTCCCAGTGCTTTAAAAGAGAGTGTGGATGTTGGTTCAACTTTAATAAATCACCATTTCCTTCCTTAGACCATAACTGTGAAGGAGGATGACATCCAACAAATGAATCCTCCCAAGTTTGACATGATCGAAGACATGGCCATGCTCACCAACCTGAACGAAGCTTCTGTTCTGTACAACCTGAAGCGTCGGTACAGCAACTGGATGATCTATGTGCGTTCTCTTCTCGTTTACACAGCAGGTCCCTCCGTATTTTGCAACAATCAGCTAAAGAGCTAAATCAGCTAAAGAGCTGATTGTGGACTAGCCTGTGCTGTGCAAAAATGACTATACGCACACAGCAGCGTCACGCAGCTGTCTTGCTTCAGCACTCGTTCTGTGTTATTCTGGGAACTAAAATACAGTAAACACTAAAAGTTTGTTCAGGCTACAATGGCGATAACTTATGTCTTTAAATGTCATTTTAAAACAATAGTGAAGTGATAATGAGTAGTATAGTTCACTTTCCTGAATTTCAATGACATTGAATTCCTGTCTTTCCATTTCTTATGACATCTGTCGTTTACAGTAGAGCTATTTGTTTATATGCAACTTATTTTTTCCCCCAAAAAATATACCTGAGACTTGTTAATATTTGTGCAATCGTAAGCTTTTAAGCTTTTACGACGTAACTGCAAAAATGTAGTTGGAAAGTAAGCTTCTTGAATCCCAGAACCACCTCTGCCATCTCGCTGATCTAATTCCGTCCTCCCCACCTTAAGAAAGGTTAGCATTTTCATTTTGGAAATGTCAGAGGGATATTTCTCTGATAGCCCCAGCATTGTCACCAGGCTGCTCTCCAGACTACATGGTGCTACTGTGGTTTCTCCTTCCTGGCAGACGTATTCTGGGCTGTTCTGTGTGACGGTGAACCCCTATAAGTGGCTGCCTGTCTACACCGCCCCCGTCGTCGCTGCCTACAAGGGCAAGCGGCGCTCAGAGGCGCCCCCACACATCTACTCCATTGCCGATAATGCCTACAACGACATGTTGCGCAGTAAGTCTTCACTTCCTTCTGGTTCCCTCAGGTGTCGGTGAATCCTTCACCTGAAGAAACGCCAAGTTTGGGTGGCTAGTATTTTACCCTTTCAGATTTCACTCCAGTAATTTGTGCTGTGAGTTCCGTTAATGGTTCCATGTCATTGAATCGGATGTCTGAACTGAACCCCAGAAGGAAGCTGTTAAAATAAGGTGTGAAAAAATTGAATCTGTTGCAACTGTTTTAAAAGCAGGTGCTGCAGGTGTTTCTCCCTGCAAAGGCAGTCCACTGTGACGAGAATTTTAAGGAAACTGCCTTTTCTGTTTGTAGGCAATCACCCTGAGCACTGTGTCACTTTATAATCCTCCCCTGGTGTTTCTCCACAGATCGTGAGAACCAGTCCATGCTCATCACGTATGTAAAATTACACCTTTTAAACATTTAAACATTCTAGCTAGTATTCACTCAGTTGATTAGAACTTTAGGCAGAATTTCACAAAGCTGGGAATGTGTTATATAATAATAATGCTCAAAACATTCAGACACCTGAATTTGCTCGGACTAGGTCATCAGAGTCCTTTTTTGCACATATTTATTTCGATGCATATTTTTGCTAATTATTCTTATTCTAAAATGTGGGGAGCTGTTTTTTGGAATCGAGTGCAGTTTCTATTTTTTTGCTGCCTTTTGAAAGTGTAACGACTTTTTGTGGGGTTTTTTTGAGTTTGCGAGATTGGTGTGAGAATGCTGGGTGTGGCTAGTGGTGTATTTTTTCATGTGTATTTTTGCTTGACTTCTTGCATACATATATGTATATGTATTTTTTGTCTACCACTCCTAGCGGAGAATCCGGTGCTGGCAAAACTGTCAACACGAAACGTGTAATTCAGTATTTTGCCATTGTAGCAGCCTTGGGCGATGCATCCAGCAAAAAAGGAGTAAGGCCAAAGCTTTAGAACTTTGCCATTTTTCCCTTTTCCTTTTTGATTTTTTTTTCTTTTAATGAAGTAGGGCTTGAAAGTTTCTACACTAATTTTTTTGAGAAGGAGGTTTTCATTTTATATAATTTCATACGCTTCTAAAATACCTGAACAACTTGCTGGAGGTTGTATAATAGACATTTTTTAATGACGTAAAGAACGCTAGTATTTCCAATCATTTTAAGCCCTGCTTACAATGTGCTGCCCTCTTTCCCACAGTGCTTTTCTGCACCTTTTTTTACACCATTTTCCTCCCCAAATAATTTTTTCCCCTTTTATATATATTTTTGCTATTTTTAAGTGGTTTTGGGAAACCTTTTCTTGTTATTAACCTGCTGAGGCCACTTACTCCCTGCTTTTTTGCTACAATCCCGTATTTTGATTTAATTTTTCATCTCAGAAAAAAAACAGTTTTCTACTCACTGCACACTTGTCCTTAGAATTCAGAGCAACATCTTACTGCTGTAAGTTAAAAATACATTGTAGCCATTAAGCTTCACAACAAAAGCAGTCACAAATTCTTACATTCTCCATAAAATAATTTGTTGGACAAAAGTTGTGTCTTTGAATGATTCAGGCAAGAACAGTCCTGTTTATACACTGCAATTCTTGATATTTAGCTATGAAAACATAGCCTCAGTATATACACTAGGCTAATTGTTTCATTTTAAATTGTAACAATTTTATTTGCATGAAGATGCTTTTAAAATTTCCACCAAAACACACTGAAAAACAAATAACCACAGATAATAAAGGAGTGCAAAGGCTTACACATCTGTGGTATAAGACATTTTGCCAAGTTTAGATAAAGTACTATATTGCTTTTCAGCGCTCTTAATAAGCAGTTCAAACTACATCAATTAATAGTACATACATGTGCATGTTTAATACCTTAAAACATTAATAAGAAAATGATTAGTAGCTAACAGTAATTTATTTCTTCATAATTGCTGTGAAAAAATGATTAACGCCTGATGTTTTTTAGTCAAAAGCAGCCTTAAATCTGTTGCTATAAATCTTAGTTTGTGGTATTTAGTCTTATTTTTTATATTTTGTATTTGCTATTAATATGTTTTTTTTTATACAGGGGCCTGCCACCAAAACAGGGGTGAGTACAAGTTACATTATACTCTTTGTAAACAGTCTGGGAAGTCAAGTGCTCTTTGTCTCCCCCCTGTGTTTGCAGTCTTCACTAGCAGTTTATAACCAATTTGATATCTAGTATCTAGTATTTGGCATCTAGTGTAAAGAATCCAAAAGCAGTTGTGTATTTGTAATTAAAACAACCAATAAGATTTCGAGTCATTAGAAACAAGCAATATATTACAGAGTTTTAGATGTTTCCTTACAATCATTTATAACATTGTCTAATTTAGAGGGGAAACACACAGCAGTTCTTAGGGTGGGGTTGAGTCTCCTCAATGGACTTCACTGTTTTTTACCTTTGGGCCAGGTATTTCTCCCTTGAGTACTTCAGTGTGCTCTGCTGTTTGTATGGGTATCACCATTGCTGAGTATGATGTTACAATACACAGATGTCCACCCCCAACTCAGAGTCTTGCACTAACAGAATGCTTCATGCTGTGCAATCCAGGATGAAACCCAGCATACAATGACATGTTTGGCTCAAGTACAAACTTCACAAGTTTCATCACTAATTCAGTCACGTTACTGACAGTAGTAGGCAACTTCTTTCCATGTTATGCTTTGCCAGGGCACCCTAGAAGACCAGATTATAGAGGCTAACCCTGCCATGGAGGCCTTTGGTAATGCCAAGACCCTGAGGAATGACAACTCCTCTCGTTTTGTGAGTATTTGGCAGCCTGGGTTCAGCAGCAGCCAGCATCATATTAAAGGTCCAGTGATTTGATTTGATTTTGTATTTATTGTAACGTGTTCTCTTCCTATCTAAAATGTTTTTGGAATCAAAAATAAATCCCAAAACTCTTCTCAACAGAAGTTCCCATACTTGATATACTTAAAATACTTAACAACTTCAATTGTTCTTTTGTAAAAAGTACACTTGTATTTCAGAGTATTATCTCAGGCTGTTAAATTGGTTGTTAAACATTCAAGATTCTTATTTTTGGTAAAAAATGGAACAGAATTTCGGCAAACCCTAGAGAGGTTGTAAAAATATTTAGACTTACACCACTGGCTTGAAAAACAAGTGATTTGTCTTTCTTTTTTTACCCAGGGCAAGTTCATCAGAATCCACTTTGGGCCCACAGGGAAACTGGCTTCTGCTGATATTGACATCTGTAAGCAATTATTGTTTTATGGTACAAGAGAGTAATGCTACACCAAAAAATGTTGGTTTTCCAGGATGGCTCACAGCTTTCATGTCTGACCATCACTTTTACAGTGTTGTTGTCAGAGAAAAAAAAACTCTCTAGAAGTTTATTGTCTAAGTGAAATGTTTAGAGTCACAGTTGTTTGACAGTAGTGCTTATTCATTTTCCCACAAACATGGCTGTTGCTACTTCTAAAACAAAGTTGAAAGAGATACAGTACTTCTTGAAACTTTCATACACCTTTGTGTTTCGTGTCTGTACACCCCACAAGCATCTATAGAATTAGAACATTTGAGGCTTGCCTTTGATTTCTAGTTCTTAAATATTATGTCATTTGTAATTAATTAAAATTAAACAAAATATCAATTAAATTGTTTTTCAGATCTTCTGGAAAAATCCAGAGTGATCTTCCAGCAGCCAGGAGAAAGGAGTTATCACATCTACTATCAGATTGTGTCTCAGAGGAAACCGGAGCTTCTGGGTACGGAGTTTATGACTGCTCCGACGCTGTCGTAATGTCATGTAAAGTCTTCGTAGTCACTACCTAATGAATATTTTTCATTTATGATATTAGCATGTCAAGTTTTCTGCCAAAAATATATTTTATATATTTGTGAAAAATGACTGGCTCCCACGTGATCATTTGTTGAAAGATAGTGGTTAGAAAATGGATGGATGACATTTAGACTATGTTACCTTTTTCACGGTAAAGGGGAAATTGTGCCTTTCTGTAGTGAAGCAGTCAGTGATTAGATTCCAGATTCAGTCCTTGTACCCCTGTCCAGTTTTCTGGCCTTTCAAGTCAAACAAGGCAGCTGTCACACTACTGGATAGAAACAGATCAGGCAGCAAACAGATGTCATTCATTTAGAACAACGCTGGGTACAACTAGGAGTAAAAAAAGGTGTATGAAGTACAGAATGTTCCACCTAGACCTGGACACAGAAGGTTAACCAACAGTCGGTTTTATCCTCAGATATGTTGCTGGTCTCTTCAAACCCCTATGACTACCACTTCTGCTCCCAAGGAGTGACCACTGTGGATAATCTGGACGACGGAGACGAGCTCATGGCGACCGATGTAAGATGATCTTTGTACTGCATTCAGTTCAGCTGAAAGAAACTGTTCTTTTCCTTCCGTTTTTCAACTAGGGCGACCTGATAAGCTGATAATGATCTCATAATTTTTCTTAATGTAAGAAGATCATCACTGTATGATAAAAAAGTCTTTCTGGCATCTTTCTTTCCCTGTGGTCCTGTTGTTCAGAAAGCCATGGATATCCTGGGCTTCAGTGCTGATGAGAAGTATGGCTGCTATAAAATAGTGGGCGCCATCATGCACTTTGGCAACATGAAGTTCAAGCAGAAGCAGCGCGAGGAGCAGGCAGAGGCTGATGGCACTGAAAGTGAGTCGAGTTTTCGACAAGCTGACAGAATGAACGGGGCACTGTTGAAGGAAAATATGATCTGTTACGTTGGAAACAATCGAGAAATTTAAATTTGACCAGAATACAGGGCTCTTTCATATTTCAGTACCTATTGCTAAAGCAATGGAGGTCCCAGACGACACGTCTTATCCAGCACAGTCCCAGCAGTAACACCTGTGTCTCCTGCCCAGGTGCTGACAAGGCTGCCTATCTGATGGGAGTCAGCTCAGCTGACCTCATCAAGGGCCTCCTGCACCCCCGAGTCAAGGTGGGCAACGAGTGTGTCATCAAGGGGCAGAATGTCGAACAGGTACAGTCACCACCCCCAGACACAGCAGACAGCCTTTGTGCCATTTCTCTTTCCTAGGAAAATCTGAATGAGCTGATGACAAGCCTGTGTTTGTGCACTGTAATGAAATGAAAACACCAGGTACATCTTCGTGATTCTGTACTTGAATAAAAAAAGATTGGACATGACCTGCTCTAAAAGAGCTTTAAGAAAGCTATAGATAATAATTTATTTGTCAAATTTACACATACTGCCTTATAAAACAAGGATCTATCATTGCCTGCATTGTATCTTGTTACTTATTACTAACCTGATTTGAATATTTAGGCCGAGGGAGTTATGTGCTCTGTCCACTGTGTGACGGATAACATGTTACGTTGTGTTGTTTTTAGGTGAACTACGCAGTGGGTGCCCTGGCCAAAGCCACTTATGACCGCATGTTTAAATGGCTGGTCAACCGCATCAACAAAACCTTGTACACCTCCCTGCCCAGGCAGTTCTTCATAGGAGTACTGGACATTGCAGGCTTCGAGATCTTTGAAGTGAGTTCCCCAAATGTCTTTTTTTCCCATATAAAGAAAGTCAGGAATTTATTCTAAAACCAATCTGGTTTTCATACTTTGACAGGGTCTCGACAATGTCTCAGTCTGTTGTGACATTACTCCTCTGTTGTAATCCTTACCTTGGCTTCTGGTAGAGTTTCAAATTGATTTTAAAACCTTACTCCTGTCCTTGTTATCCTTCGATGGCCTGGTCTTTTATTTTTTTGTCATCTGTTTTTGAGAAGTGTAAATGATAAAATAATTCCGTCTAACTATAAATAACAATCCCATTTTCACCCTCCTCTCCCCACAATCCAAAACGTTCACAACAGCAGTAACCCATCCATCATCTCCCCAGCGCCTCTCCCTCCCCTGCCACACAGCAGATAACAGAGTCAACAAGACTTTGAAGGCAAGGACCTGATGATTTTTTAAGACCTAAGCTTATGTTCAATTTTATCATCTTACTCCTTTCTTATTCTTTTTTCATTCAGGGTTCTTGCTCTGCACTTTGTGACATTGATCGTGAAGGGTGTTTTGTAAAATATAGATTTAACATCATGGATTAAAAAAAACACACGCTCACCTTTTCCTCTGCCGTTCAATTCCTTGCAGTACAACAGCTTTGAGCAGCTCTGCATCAACTTCACCAATGAGAAACTGCAACAGTTTTTCAACCACCACATGTTCATCCTGGAACAGGAAGAGTACAAGAGAGAGGGAATCGATTGGGTGTTCATCGACTTTGGCCTGGACTTGCAGGCCTGCATAGACCTCATTGAGAAGGTAGGAGGAGCACACACAAAACCAGTTTCACTGGAGCAGTAAAAGGGGATTAAAACTGGTAACTCTTTCCTTAAATCCAATAAGGGAAAGGTGGTGGTAGTAAATGTGTTAAATGGGTACTACGGAGAATTTACAGTACATCACTAGAGAGACTGAAATGCAGAATGAATTCTCTCCTTGAAATGGTGCATTTGTCACATATGCCGAGGGAAAAGGTAGGGGAATAGACCCTGTGCAGGGTCAGAGAGAGTGAAAACAACTGAATTCCTAAGGCGAACGTAATCCAAATTGTCAGGCTAGAGCGAGGTCGGAGATCCGGAGCAAAGGGTCGGAATTCCTGAGAGTCACAAGAACAACGAGAGGCTGGACTAAGTCGCTAACTGGATGCGTAACTCTGGCCGAGAAAACCTCGATAGTGAGCGAGGACAGGTTGCAGAGTGGGAGCGTAAACAGACAAGGTGAATGAAGTTAAGTAGAGTGATCGGGTGCCTGTGGGAATGCGACAGTGTCGGCGTGCAGTTTGTGACAGCATTTCAAGAATTGTGGAAGATCATGTCAAAATGAAACGTCATCTGCCTTTTAAGAAGTCTATTAACATACAATTTCACTCGTTATTGTTGTGTGTTCACAGTTACTTTGGCACGGCTTTTTTTGTAACTGAATTTGAAATTGATGGCATGTCATACAAAGTGACCACTTTCTAAATTTTCCCGTTCCTTAGCCAATGGGAATTCTGTCAATCCTGGAGGAAGAGTGCATGTTCCCCAAGGCCACAGACTCTAGTTTCAAGGCCAAGCTGTACGACAACCACCTTGGGAAATCGGCTAACTTCCAGAAACCCAGGCCTGACAAGAAACGCAAATACGAAGCTCATTTTGAGCTAGTCCACTATGCTGGGGTGGTAAGTCATGAGTCATGACACAGCAGTGACAACTCCTGTCATGTAGGATACCTAAGAGTCTATATAAAATTATATTATTTGTAGAAGCCCTGTCCTGCAGTCTGAATCCTGTCTCATTTTATTTTTGTTCCTAACCTCTGCCTGTTTAGCTCTGGTTGCAAAGTATTTCTAAAGTTGACTTTTAGTTTTTATACATCTTGACAGTAAGTTTACATTGTGATCTTTCACCTATCTATAATGATCCTGATTAAGTACAACTGGGCTGTCCAGCTCTAGATCTAAGGAAGCATGTGTGTCTGCAGGTTCTCTCAGTTTCTTTAAAGTACCTGCAGAGCTGGGAGAAGCTGATCAAATGACACAAAACAAAATGATGTAGCTTGTCAAGAGCTGAGCTGGAATAAAAACCAGCAGACAAAGTGGCTCTCTAGGACAAGGATTGGACACTTCTAGTATAGAAGGATACTCATAGCATGCTATTGAGAATTTACACTCAATGCAAGGTATGCTTTTTTCTCATTTGTTTATCTACTTATTTAGATAAAATGTAGGGCACTGCAATTGATCAGAAAATTATTTTCATTTCTTCTTTTGATTTTTGTTAGGTACCCTACAATATCTTTGGTTGGCTGGATAAGAATAAGGACCCACTGAATGAGACAGTGGTGACCTGCTTCCAGAAATCAGCCAATAAGCTCCTGGCCAGCTTGTATGAAAACTATGTCAGTGCTGAAGCAGGTACTGGAAAAGAGGCATTTCAAGGCATTTTCCTCATTTAATGTGTGCTTGAATGTTCAGGGAGTGTTTCATTCACAGTCAGTGGGGTTCCTACCTAAAAATGGACTGGTCATGGTCAAGTCTTTTAGTTGAGACTTTGTGACAACTGTGTCGGTGCAGATACGCCCTTATTTAAAACAGAACATGATTTCAAGACATTTGTTTAAAAGCTGAACCTTATCTTGTAGCTGCTGAACATCCCAAAACAGGAGCCAAAGAGAAGCGCAAGAAGGCTGCTTCCTTCCAGACCGTGTCTCAGCTGCATAAGGTGATGCTCTTTGCTTGTCTTGTCCCGAACTGCCACCCTAACAAACTTTTCTTATATCACCCAAACTCTTTGTACTTTTTCATTTTGCATTATTTGTGCTTTGTTTGGTAGCTGGTCATTTTTAAACAAAGAGTTTAATTGAATTTAAGTGGAGTAAATAGAATGGATCTGCTTCAACACCAAGCTTAAGACAGTAGTGCACAGGGAAGGCGGTGTAGCAATCATTGTTCCTCCTCTGGAGTCTTGCCCAGCACTTGGGAGCAGTGCAGTGCTTCCCTTATGAGAAAGAGGTAGTTAAGACTTGCAGTGATGTTTAGAGGCATTAACACATGAACATCACTTTAAGTCTGTGCTAACTCTGCACTCAGTAGCGTCTGCTGAGGTCAAGGCCAGGGTAAGTAACCCAGCTGGCTCTTAACATGATAACAGCTGGCTGGACACATGATAACAATTGTTCTTTGAAAATGATGAAACAGGGATTAGCTGTTTTCTAACTTTGTGCCTTGCATAACCCCACAGAAGGGGTATTGATACATTTAGGTTTGTGCTTATTTATATTCCTGACCTGTATAATAGCACCCTTTCTTACTGCCAGTTCAAAGCCTATCCAGCCATGGCTTGGTGGAAAATGTAAGGACTCTGTTGAAAACACTGAAGTGTTTTTGTGTGCTCGTCTTTTTTAAATAATATTTGTGAGCAGGAAAAGATAAATTAGATAATAAAACAACGTTCCTACCCCTGTGTCATCTTGTTGACTTGGCCTACATTCTGCTGCTTAAAATAAACTGATAAAAAGTTTGAAAAAAGAAGGAAGCTGTTATTCTCAAAAGCCAAACCTGAGGCAGTAAATTGATATTAGTGTAAATACGTGCCCATGAAAGTGCCGGGAAATGCTGAAAATTGGGAATTTACACTTATACATACCCCTGTTGTCATTTTTTATATTATTTATTCATCTATTTATGTCTTTGTTAGGAAAATCTGAATAAGCTGATGACAAACCTGCGTGCAACTCAGCCTCACTTTGTGCGCTGTATCATACCTAATGAGACGAAAACTCCAGGTACATCTTGGTCATTCTGTACAACTGAGACGGCTCTCACATATCCAAGGTTAATTCAGACTCTAAAAGAGATTTAAAGGAGCTATAACCTTTTTGTTCATTGTCAAATTAGCACACATAGCATTATAATACTGGGATGTTTGTAGGAACACAGTAGTCAGAATTCAGGAGGAATAATGTGGTCCAACCAGAAAATATGTTTTGATTGTTTATTGAAAAAGTTAGGCATGAAGACTTTGGCTTAACCTATTGGTTTGAGGGTCAGCTACCTGGCTGTAGGACAGGACATGAGTGAGGAACTCACCAGGGGCTGCTGCAAGGGCAGAGATGGGGTGAAGAAAGAATGCAAAGAAAAAACAATCTGAAGAAGAGAGGAACTAAATAACTTGTAGCATTTCAGGAGGTGATGCCGTGGAAGGTTACAAGTAAGAGCAGCAGAGATCTGGGGGAATGTGGTGGCTGTCGTTCCTCCCAGGCTTGTGTTAAAATCTCAGTTCACACAATTTTGTGAATTGATGATTTCTGAATTAACCTTGGAGAGAGTTTTGGAAAGCATGTCCCGCTTATTCTTGACACACCCTTGCTTTTGTCAAACGCTAAGGCTGCCTCCCACTGAGCACGTCGCTTACAGTGCATTGCCGAGCCTCTTAAATAATCACAGCTTATTTTGATGAGAAATATGGCTGCATGCAAGTAGAAAGGGCGGCACGGCGGCGCAGTGGTTAGCATGGCTGAGGCCCTGGGTTCAGCTCCTGGGGTTCTGGCTGTGTGGAGTTTGGATGTTCTCCCCATGTTCACATGGGGTTTTCCTCCCACAGTCCGCGGACATACTGCTAGTTAAATCGGCTCTGGTGTGAGTGTGCTGTGTCTGGGTCTGCCCTGCGATGGACTAGCGTCTCGTCCGGGGTCCCCACCTTGGCCTGTTACTTGCTGGGATAGGCTCCGGCCTCCGGGCTCGTCCCCCCATCTCTATGAACTTTGAGGTCCCCTTCGCTCCCTCAGGGCTCAAGGTGCGCTACCTGAAGGTGTTCGAGCCAAAGATCCGCGATCCTGTTTTGGCTAAAGCGATTTGAAAATGGATGGATGTAAGTGAAAAACGGGCATCTGTTAATCTTCCTCCCTCCGCAGGCATTATGGACCCGTTTCTGGTGCTGCACCAGCTGCGCTGCAACGGCGTGCTGGAGGGCATCCGGATCTGCAGGAAGGGTTTCCCCAACAGGGTGCTGTATGCTGACTTCAAGCAGCGGTGAGCGAGGACACCTGTGGACATTTACACAATTTGAAAAGATTAATACTGTACACTATTATATTAATGTTATTTTAAAATACTTTTTTCATTAGTTGGTGGTAAAATGCCTGCCTTTTTCAAGTTAAATATATTAAGATACTTTTTGAAGTGGTAATGGTTTTATTATTTTATGAACAGAATGCCTTCAAAGTCTTATCTCAGTGTGTATGGTTTTGCTGCAGTGGCAGATGCTCTCTGATAAGTGACTGTTTCATTCCTGCTGAAGACATTAAATTAAGTTTTTTTTTATGTAATATAATGGCTGGGGGGAGTTCAAACAGCTGCAAAGTGCAATTTTCTAAAACAGGTTTTCTTCATTTATGGGATCTCAGATCCTATCAGTTTCAGTATCCCCCTTGCCTCTGTTTTTTAATATTTTTAAAACCTTTGTAAAAAAATAAGTAAATTATATGACATCTTTACTTAGAGGTCAAAGTGTGTGTGCAATGGGGACTACTCACACTTTGTTTGCAATTATACTGATTAAAAACCTTGTTCATTGGAATCTTGAACTTGTCTTTCTCATTCTCCCCTGTCGTGTAGCTATCGCATCCTGAACCCCAGTGCCATCCCCGATGATAAGTTTGTGGACAGCAGGAAGGCTGCAGAGAAACTGCTGAGCTCCCTGGACATCGACCACAACCAGTACAAGTTTGGACACACCAAGGTGAGTACGATACTGCAATACCCATTATAATTCCCAAAAGCTGGAAGGTCTTTTTAGAAAGATGACGTAGGACTGGCATTGAATACCATCCACAGAAAACCACAGTGGACAGTTAGAGTATAGAAATGTAGTAGAACTTGCGTTGGTTGGTAAATCTCGTTTTGAGAGCTCAGAAGCCCTACAAACAGGAGCGCAGCCCTGTTCTTTACGGACAGCCTGACCGCGCGGTCTCTGCAGGTCTTCTTCAAGGCAGGCCTGCTGGGGCAGCTGGAGGAGATGAGAGACGAGCGCCTAGCTAAGATCCTCACCATGATCCAGGCCAGGGGCCGGGGAAGGATCATGAGGCTGGAGTACCAGAAGATGATAGAGAGAAGGTAACCTTTCTTTTGGTCTGGTGTGATCAGTTAAACCAACTAACCGGTTCTAATGAATTTATTCTTCCAGAGTTACTGCATATGATTAACGCACTTCATTGTTCTGCTAAAATGTTCGGCATGGCAATGGAGGTCATCTTTTTCCTCTTCGCATTTTATCTCAGTGTGTATGGTTTTGCTGCAGTGGCAGATGCTCTCTGATAAGTGACTGTTTCATTCCTGCTGAAGACATTAAATGAAGTTTTTTTTTAATGTAATATAATGGCTGGGGTGAGCAGACACCATAAAATGTGTCTATTCCCAGACTTCACCACAAATGAATGATAGCAACATGCCGAAACGTAGCATAATAATAGTTCAACACTTAACACAGAGATTGTGAAGGGAACGAGCGAAGGGCAAAAAAAGTGCATTTCTCGTTGGGAGAATAATTCTGAAATCACATTAATGTGCATGTGTGTATGGATCCCTGATCTAAAATACACAGTCGTAAACAATGCAAAACCTGCTTTTTGAATTAGGAAGGAAGACATTTTCAAAGACCATTAAGTGTAAGAGCTAATCAGCCTCTCTTAAAAATAATTTCTCACTCCCTTGGGCCTAGTTGTGCATTTTAAATTAACTGCATAGACTGAATATCTACCAGGGTCATTGGGGATTAATACATCTTTCACTCTCTTATTTTTAAATATCAAAAGCAGCCTTCAATGTCTCATCACTTGAGCTTGTATTTGACAGATAACTACTGATAGGTAAAGAGAGGTTTACTGTAACAGGCATGGGGTTATGAAACACTTGGGAAGTGAAATCTGTTTTCAGATTCTAGCAGGCTTCCTTAAATTGCAAGTCAATGAGGGCAGAAACTGACCAACAGATACAAAATAACAGAATGATCATTGTTAACTCCTTTCAAGTTGGTGTCTTCTGAGTGTACGACGAGGAAGCACGTTTCCCGTGGGGCAGCTCCGGTTTGTGTCTCTCTCACGCCCCTGCGCCCCGATTCCTGCTCACCCCCAGGGACGCCCTGATGGTTATCCAGTGGAACATCCGTGCCTTCAACGCGGTGAAGCACTGGCCTTGGATGAAGCTCTTTTTCAAGATCAAGCCTCTGCTGAGGAGTGCGGCCACGGAGAAGGAGATGGCCACCTTGAAGGAGGAGTTCCTGAAGCTGAAGGAGGCCCTGGAGAAGAGTGAGGCCAAGAGAAAGGAGCTGGAGGAGAAACAAGTCAGCTTGATCCAGGAGAAGAACGACCTCTCTCTGCAGCTCCAGGCTGTGAGTGTTTGTGACCACACTCGCAGAACTTATTTTTATTATTTTATCGTTAGTAGTATTAGATTAATACTCATATCTTCTACATTAGTTTAAATTCATCATTACAAAAAAGTAAACGACTGAAAGAAAAGCAACAAAAATCTAGACGATTGTGTGATCTGAGTGAGAGAACTGATAGGGTCCAGGACTTTTTAGGACTGTTTGAAATTTATGGGGATGAGCAAATCGATTTTCTTTGCACTTTGTCATCATTCCTCAACCCCATTAAATGAAATGTTCCTGTTAAGAAGCGATTTTAAGTATTTTTAATAGGAATGCAATTTAAAAGAGAGACACTACAAGACAACAGCAAAATAAATGAATTACTCCCTCCTTTTTGCATTTAGATTCACATTCATGACATATGTATGTATAGACCATCGGTGTTTTTTACGTTAGTTTGTTATGCGCATTTGGAGATGATTCATATTTCATGTGCTCTTTGTCTGGTTTCATTGTGCTAAATACCTCCAAATGTCTCTCTCCAGGAGCAGGACAACCTTGCAGATGCTGAAGACCGCTGCGACCTCCTGATCAAAGCCAAGATCCAGCTGGAGGCCAAGGTCAAAGAGCTGACAGAGCGCCTGGAGGACGAGGAGGAGATGAACGCGGACATCACTTCTAAGAAGCGCAAGCTGGAGGATGAGTGTGCCGAGCTGAAGAAGGACATTGATGATCTGGAGATCACCCTGGCCAAGGTGGAGAAGGAGAAGCATGCCACAGAGAACAAGGTGAGCTGTTAAGGAGACCAGAAGATAAATTCAGTTAAAAATAATGAATCTCACACTGTTGTTGTTCAGTTTTATAGAATGCTTGAGAAAAAAGATGGGACTTTTTCATTTAGATGGGACATTTAGTTCTCCACTATAGTATTTTATTAAAACATCACTTAATATTTCTTGAACAGCAGTAGAACAATGCATGTTGGGAGCTTAAAAATTATGAATGATGGACTCCATCTCTCCCTTTCCACCCTCAGGTTAAGAACCTGATCGAGGAGATGGCTGCTCTGGACGAGATTATCGCCAAGCTGACCAAGGAGAAGAAGGCTCTTCAGGAGGCTCACCAGCAGGCCCTGGATGACCTGCAGGCAGAGGAGGACAAGGTCAACACACTGACCAAGGCAAAGGCCAAACTGGAGCAGCAAGTGGATGATGTGAGTCAACACTGGGGTATACGTGGGTGTGATTTCAGCATTGTTCTCTATGCTGACACTTAAATATACATCTCAGTATTATGTCACGGTAGCATTAAAGGAGGAGCAGTGTGTGATACATTCTGATTGTTTTGTGGCTACAGTCAGCTACTGAAACCTTGTCCTCCTTTGTGTTCCAGGAGATATCTCAGATACTAATTAAACCTTTGATTGAGCTAATAATTTGAATGAGGTGTTTGTCATTATTTTCCAACATCTATGAGGTGCAAATTGAAATACAGGGAAATCTCTAGCAGTTTGTGAGCTGAAAAGGTTCTAATTAATCAAATTATTATCTTTAACAAGAGCTCTATTAAGTAACTATGAGCTCCCCGGCAGATTAATTCTGTAGAGACTGGGGTCACCAAGATGTGAAGTTCAGATCCTCACAAATTTGGAAATTTTAAAAAGCTGGAAAAAGGGAAATTCATCAGATTAATTCTTTCCCTACATATATTGGAAAGGTATTTTAAATGTTCAAATATTAGACCTACATATAAATGGTACGTAACACCAATACATGGCTGTACAACTGATCCAGCTAATCAGTTATTGAACTGTCAAATATAAAATAATAATCAAATTATAAGCGTTTTAAGAGTTTGATGTGGAGTTTGTTTTAGAAAGTAACATCTGCTGTGTGTGTGAGAAGTAAGGCTTGAATCTCGGCCATGAATGAAAGCAGACCTTGCTCCCCATTCCAGCTGGAAGGCTCCCTTGAGCAGGAGAAGAAAGTGCGAATGGACCTGGAACGGGCCAAGCGCAAGCTGGAAGGAGACCTCAAACTGTCGCAGGAGTCCGTCATGGACCTGGAAAATGACAAACAGCAACTGGAAGAAAAACTGAAAAAGTGAGAGCAACGTGTTTTGTTCCACATGGCAGTAGCTATATAATCTTAGAACCAAGAACTGTGGTATATTATAGTATGTGTTCTTACATGTAAAGAAGAATCTTCAACATGATTTTCCCTGTGCTGAAAATCAAGAAATTGACATCAGTTTTGCACTAGAAATTACTAAATTACATTAGTTGCACCAGAATAAAGATAGTATATTGTACTGAAAGATAGTATATTGTACTGGTCCTAAGTGAAATAAGACACCTTTAAGCAGCTTCTTTTTTCATCTTTTTCTAGGAAGGACTTTGAAATGAACCAGCTCAGCTCAAAGATTGAAGATGAGCAAGTAATGGTGATGCAGCTTCAGAAGAAAATCAAAGAACTGCAGGTGAGCACCAACCTCTGCTGCCAGGAGCTCCTGACAGTCTTACTCCTGGGCTCCAGGCAACATCCATTTCAAATGAAGTTACATTTGTAATCACTAAGGGATTGTCTAAAACATCACTGTAGTTTATTTGGTGAAAATTGAAATAATCCTTGTTTACAAATTACCTTCAAGACAAGTAAATATAAACATTTGCACTGTTCTTCATAGTAGTTGTCACTGCAAGTGTTACACTCAAATACTTGGAAAATCTTAGACCAAAATTACGTCTTAAAATAAAAAAGCACAAAAGAAAGATGCATACGTTAAAGTTTTGAGCTTCAGTCTAATACAAGTAGGAAAGTTTGAATAACCGACCTCACATCAGTCATCAATGAGTTTTACTCTTGACGTTAAACATTGAACGATTCCTCCCTCGTGGGGGCGTGGCCAGGCTCGCATCGAGGAGCTGGAGGAGGAACTGGAGGCGGAGAGGGCCGCCCGGGCTAAGGTGGAGAAGCAGCGCTCCGAGGTGTCCCGTGAGCTGGAGGAGCTGAGCGAGCGGCTGGAGGAGGCCGGCGGGGCCACCACCGCCCAGATCGAGATGAACAAGAAGCGCGAGGCGGAGTTCCTGAAGCTGCGTCGGGACCTGGAGGAGGCCATGCTGCACCACGAGTCCACTGCGGCCGCTCTGAGAAAGAAGCATGCCGACAGCGTGGCGGAGCTGAGCGAGCAGATAGACAGCCTGCAGCGCGTCAAACAGAAGCTGGAGAAAGAGAAGAGTGAGGCCAGGATGGAGGTGGATGACCTGAGCTCAAGCCTGGAGCAGCTCACCAAGTCCAAGGTAAGCTAAATCAAGGTGCCCGTTTGATTACGATCGTAGATAAATCAGGCACTTCATGGCTTCTTTTCAGACTTTTTGCTTTCATAGCCCAATTCTGTACGCACAAGGTTTCAATTTATTTTTATAGGCTAATTCTGAGAAGATGTGTAGGACGTATGAGGATCAGTTGAATGAAAGCAAGTCCAAAGTGGATGAACTTCAGCGCCAGCTAAATGATGTCTCATCCCATCGGGCCAAGGTCCAGGCAGAGAATGGTAAGAATATAAAAAGAAGTACGGTACATTCTCATACAAAACGTGTATTTTTAAGCAGGATTTGTCTCCATTGTTGCTCATTGTGATTTTTTAGGTGCATTATCCATTTGCATCGAAGCTCCAAACCCACAAGAAAACATCAAAACTATCAACGATGATTTATTGCGATTTACTTTGTTGGGTTGTGATGAAACCTTTATTCCACTAAAAGTGCCTTCTTTCTGTGAAAAATCTAGGGTGAAGTGTTTTTTTAAATGTTTTCTTGTAATACATAGGTGTCCCCTTTCCCATCTCTCTTTGCAGCGGAACTGGCCAGAAAGTTAGAAGAACGTGAAGCCCTGGTCACGCAGCTGAGCCGAACTAAGATCTCCTTCAGCCAAGCCACAGAGGAGCTCAAGAAACAGCTGGATGAGGAGAACAAGGTGCTTACGTCTGCAAGGGACTACAAAAACACTCCTGTTCTGTTAACAACCAGAGTCTAACCTCACTTAAGCCATTTTGTTTGCTCACACAAACCAGCCCATTGTGAAAAAGCAGTGTATATGTTTTGGGTCATATTGACATTGAAATCTCATACGGAAATACTGACTAGTGATAATAGGACATTGATAATATTTAGTACTTAATCAGTCCTGTACATGACTCAAATTTAGTTTAATGTATAAAAATGTGTAATTGTGTAACCTTAGGACCACCAACACACTTATGTATCTGACACGGTGTTTAATTTTTCGGCCGCAGGCGAAGAACGCTCTGGCTCACGCCCTGCAGGCCTCGCGGCACGACTGCGACCTGCTGCGGGAGCAGTATGAGGAGGAGCAGGAGGCCAAGTCCGAGCTGCAGCGGGCCTTGTCCAAGGCCAATGCCGAGGTGGCGCAGTGGCGGAACAAGTACGAGACGGACGCCATCCAGAGGACCGAGGAGCTCGAGGAGGCCAAGTAAGACCCTCTTTCATCAGTGTCTCGGTGTCTCCGATAAGCAAGAAGCTTAAATCTGTTTTTTTGGGGGGGATATTTTCACAGAACTGTGGAAACCCAAAGAGGAATTTTCAAAAATGTATCCTACCAAAACCATAGATTCAGTATACTGTACACTGAATTTGTCATTAGCAAATGCATAAACATTAAGTACTATCCTGCCGTATACGTAGTTAAACTACGCAATTCTTAATTATAAAAAAATAAAATGTAATTAATAAAAAAAACTAATTTCTCATTAGAGAAGATACAAGAATGGCAATGAGATCTCAGTTCATAAGACTGACAATTTGCTTGGTCCATGAAAGATAGGAATGAATACTTCTCGTATAATCTAAATCTTGTGTACTGGTTGCTCATACAGCGAGGGAGTGGTGCAACGGGATGAACCATGTGTAAAAAAACCAATGCAATGACCTCCTTTTGCAGGAAGAAGTTGGCATCGCGGCTGCAGGATGCTGAGGAAGCAGTGGAGGCGTCCAACGCCAAGTGCTCCTCCCTGGAGAAGACGAAACACCGCCTGCAGACCGAGATCGAGGACCTGGTGGTGGATCTGGAAAGAGCCAACTCCGCCGCCGCCGCCCTGGACAAGAAGCAACGCAACTTTGACAAGGTGCTGGCCGAGTGGAAGCAAAAGTACGAGGAGACGCAGTCCGAGCTGGAGGCCTCGCAGAAGGAGGCACGCAGCCTGAGTACGGAGCTCTTCAAGCTCAAGAACGCCTATGAGGAGTCGCTGGACCACCTGGAAACAATCAAGCGGGAGAACAAGAACCTCCAAGGTATAAGTGAAGACTGGGCTTGCAGACCAGTTATAGATCAGGACCTGCATTTACCCTGCAGGTTTAATCTTCTTTGAAAGTTTAGCTTGAATTTGGGAACGGACAGTTTATTGTGTTCCGCAACCATAGCACAATGCAGCAGATGTTTTAAAAATGCGTACTCCTGCTTCTGATCTCATAAGAGTCTGTGTTTCTTCAAGAGGAGATCTCGGACCTCACGGACCAGATCGGCCAAGGAGGAAAGACAATCCACGAACTGGAGAAGATGAAGAAAGGCCTGGAGGCAGAGAAGAGCGATATCCAGGCAGCGCTGGAGGAGGCAGAGGTAAGCATCTGCCCAGGTTAAGCCACATGGTCATGTCTACGTTCTTGCAGCTGTATCTTGAGTAGCAAATTTTGCACAGAGATGTGCAAAACCATTTTTTTTGTTTTAGAATTACAAATGACAAATTACAAAATTGCACCGTATTTCTGCTTCCAGGGTGCCCTCGAGCATGAGGAAAGCAAGACCTTACGAATCCAATTGGAATTGAACCAGATCAAGGCTGAAATTGACAGGAAGCTGGCGGAAAAGGAAGAGGAAATCGACAACCTTAGGTAACCCAACTCTTCTTAGACAACCGTGCATTTCTCATTGACTGTTCTACATGGCAACAGGCACTTGGTATGTTTTAGGGGTCATTGTTTATGCTTTAATCCAAGAGAACTTCAGCCGCCTAACAATCACCCACCTTGGGCCATCACCCTGCTCACAGTCGGCAATATAGGCAGTTGCAGGATAACCTTTAAGGAAAGCAAATGGTTAATCCTAGGCTCTGCCCTCCCCTATTTCTCAGGCGTAACCACCAGCGTGCCATAGAGTCCATGCAGGCCACCCTTGATGCTGAAGCAAAGTCTCGCAACGAGGCTATCAGGCTCAAAAAGAAGATGGAAGGGGACCTAAACGAAATGGAGATCCAGCTGAACCACGCCAACCGGCAGGCAGCAGAGTCCCAGAAACTTGTTCGCCAGCTGCAGGCTCAGATCAAGGTTCGCAAGCGCCAGGGGGCCAGCGGAGTGGCGAAACAGTGCGTCTGTCCTTGACCGCTTTGAAACAAAATGGCAACCTCCAAATTCAGATAAGTCCATTTCGGTTTTGCGTTCCCAGGACCTGCAGATTGAACTGGACGACACACTCCACCAAAACGAAGACCTGAAGGAGCAAACCGCAGTGGTGGAGCGCAGGAACAACCTGCTGGTGGCGGAGGTGGAAGAGCTGCGCAGCTGCCTGGAGCAGACCGACCGTGGTCGCAAGCTGGCTGAGCATGAGCTGCTGGAGTCCACAGAGAGAGTCAACCTGCTGCACTCTCAGGTCTGTCCAACACTTACACCCACACAAGGGCCTGAATCCACAGCTATCCACATGGTGTTCATTAAAATCTGTATTCTTGCATATACTGTATATATTTAATTTGTACACTGCTGCCTTAGAAATGCATAATAATTGAAATTCCCTGAGTAGCACTAATCTTGGATAACCTAATGTTAAGTTAATTAAGCAAATCCAAGACTACTTCAAATTGGGGTTGGTGAAACAAGTCCCCAGATCCCACTTAAGAACTTGCAGACTCGTGCATAAGTAGACACTAAAGGCAAAGTTTAAGTGTAATGCATTGCAGTCTTAGATATGTGACTTAGTGTCCATGCTTGTTCACTAAGAAAATCCATTACACAACGTTCTGTGAGGACTGGAAAAAGATCTATATGCTGTTTGGATGTTGGGGACTCATGGACTTGGATTATTAAGCAAACCAACTTCCTTCATTAGCATGTCATTCAGTCTAATAAATTCTGCCTCTGTTGCCTTATCTTGCAGAATACTGGACTTATTAACCAGAAGAAGAAACTGGAGAATGATATTGCACAGCTGTCCAGCGAAGTGGACGAGGCTGTCCAGGAGTGTCGCAATGCTGAGGAAAAAGCCAAGAAGGCCATAACTGACGTAAGAAATACAGATATAAAAGCTTGTTGATGAATCCTGTTAGTCAACATCACAATGCACTGCCGAAATTTAAATTTCTGGTCATGTGCGATACCCAGCTTGTCAAAGGTGTTAATTGCCTTCAGTTTTCTATAATACTTTCTACATTACAATACAAAAAGCTTAGCATATTTCTAAATTTCATCACATTTAATTACATCAAAGGATATGTAATATACAAATGGTACGTTAAATTTGTGAATGACTTATGGTTGGCCAAAGTAACAGGAGCAACTATATTCTGCTCAAGGCAACGTGTTCTCTAATCTGTGCTCATCGCACCTGGTGACTGGTCTGTTCTCCATCACAACGCAGGCTGCCATGATGGCGGAGGAGCTGAAGAAGGAGCAGGATACCAGTGCCCACCTGGAGCGTATGAAGAAGAACATGGAGCAGACCATCAAGGACCTGCAGATGCGGCTGGACGAGGCTGAGCAGATCGCGCTGAAGGGTGGAAAGAAGCAGATTCAGAAACTGGAGGCCCGGGTGAGCCAGTGGAGTGGCCCTTGTCACTGTACCATGTAATGCCGAAGGCACCATCAAACTGCACTAATTCATCTACAATTAAGTAAAACTACTTCCTCATGCATGTCATACCCTAATCATCCCTGATGGTCGGAGATCCCTTCAAATCTTGTTTTTACTACTCACAGGTTTTATTAAAAAAAAACAAATCAAGAAGCAAACTATTCATTTCCCCAGGTGAGGGAGCTGGAGGGCGAACTGGAGAGCGAGCAGAAGAAGAGCAACGAATTCCAGAAGGGAGTTCGCAAGTATGAGAGGAGAATTAAAGAGCTCACCTACCAGGTACTCAGTCTTAAGTCAACAGTCACAAAGCTTACCTGAACACAGGACCTGGTCCTTGATTTCCATTTAAAGACTTGGGCTAAATCTTAGCCTGTTCTAATGCTTGCAAGGGGCTATTGCTTGTACAATATATCTACGGATGTATTAGTCAGTTCACAAGTATAGGTCATACACATAAAAACTTAAAAGAAGAGGCTGAAGCTCGCTGTCGTTGTGCAGACAGAAGAAGACAGGAAGAACATGGCGCGCCTGCAGGAGCTGATTGACAAGCTGCAGATAAAGGTGAAGAGCTACAAGAGGCAGGCCGAGGAAGCGGTAAGTCGCACTGTTCGACACGGACCAAACTTGAACGCTTTATGTTAACCTTGAAAAAAGCCTGGGCCATTTTCACGACAACAGAAATTGTTTTTGGAGGAAAAAAAAAAAAGACAAATCTATATTTTCTCATTTCAGATTTAATATGGAAAAAACAATATAGTTTAAAAGCACTTAAACAGCAGAAACATCACCTGCCAGTTCCTGCAAGCCTCCCATTTTCATCTGTAGCAGCTTTAACTACTCAGAAATTTGATAAACAGACCTTTAAAACTCTGCAAGGAACCAAGAGCATGTGTTTCAGCTTTAAAGTATTAACAACATGGGTCCCCACTATGAAAAAATAAAAGTAATGTTAGCCATTACTTAACCATCTTCATGCACCTATACTTCATAACAGTAGGTACATCAGAAGCTGTGTGCTCTTCTTAATCCGTCTGTCCCATCCCTCTCCCCCTTCTAGGAAGAGCAAGCAAACTCCAACCTGTCCAAGTACAGGAAGATCCAGCACGAGTTGGATGATGCTGAGGAGCGAGCTGAGATGGCTGAATCTCAGGTCAACAAGCTGCGTGTCCGCACCCGAGACCAGGGAGGCAAGGTAGGCAAAGTGCAAAGCACTGTCGACCAGCAGGTAGGAGCCATAAGCGAACTTTCAATGAAGTTTACTACAGACCATAGAGCATCTTCATTACAATTAGTTCTAAGCTTATAGCCAGCAGCTATATCGCCCTGCAACTCACAACTGGAAACACACTGAAGCTCAGCAGGTGTGAGCCTGGCCAGTACCTGGATGGGAGACCTCCTGGGAAAAACTAAGGTTACTGCTAGAAGAGGTGTTAGTGGGGCCAGCAGGGGGCGCTCACCCTGCGGTCTACATGGATCCTAATGGCCAGAATAGTGACGGGGACACTATGCTGTAAAAAAAGGCACCGCCCTTCCGGATGAGATGTAAAACCAAGGCCCTGACTCCATGGTCATAAAAAGTCCCAGGGCGTTTCTTGAAAAAAGTAGTGGTGTTAACGCTGGTGTCCTGGCCAAAATTCCCCCTGGCCTTTAACAATCATGGCCTCCTAATAATCCCCATCTATGAATTGGCTTCATTACTCTGCTCTCCTCCCCAATGATAGCTGAAGTGTGGTGACCACACTGGAGCACTTTGGTGTTGATGGAGAGGGGATCCCAATTACCCGTAAAGCACTCTGAGTAGAGTGTCCAGAAACATTCTATATAAGCATAAGGATTATTATAACTTAGACTAAACAACAATTTTACTTCACTTGTTTCATAACAGCCATTAATGGTTGTATTCAAGACTGACAGTATTTCCTTTTATTTCAGCAAGCAGAATAAAACAGAAGTTACTCTGCACCTTACAGAAGAAAACAGTCACTTAGCTGCAACAGCTATGGGAGTGTGAAATAAAGCATTTACAATTTAACTGCCCTCGGTCTCTTTGTGATAAAAGCCCTTCTATTCCATCTGAAACTTCACAGCATTCCAGATCCCATTTGCTACTTTAAAAGAGCAAAATGAAGTCCTTTATGAATTCCACGTTTTCAAGCAAGTCCCAAGGCGAGGCCTGACTATCGTACAACACCGAGCTACTCTTATCAAAAATGGTGCTCTGCTAAGAAGTGGTATTAATTCTGAGCAAGAAAATAGTGGTTAAAACATTCTTCCATAAAAATAAGATTCGACTATGAATGGAATATGCAGTGTATATATATATACATACACACACACACTCAATGAATAAGCAAAACACTTAATTCTAAAACAACCTTATAATGACCACTAGCACTACTGAGCTAGGCCACAGGTATGCAATAGGGATCCAAAGCCCTCTCACACTTACTGTTCTCATTAGGAAATACATGGCAATGGCAAGTCTACAATTTATAACGGACGCATTATAAATTTAGGCAATTACTCAATACCATCACTAGCAAACCTTTTTTAGTGTCAAGCGAATCAGAAGCTAACACACCACACTAGATTAAAGTAGTGAGAACAATTTATTTTTAAATTTACAAACAATAAAGTTAAATAATGAAAACCGCAACCATTACAGAAAAGAAGACATGGAGAGGAGCAGTAACTAAAGACTGGAGGACTGTGGCTGTGGAGGCAGGGAGAGTGCTGCACATCATGGAAGAGGTCTCTCTCGGGGACACTGGGTTTCAAATGTACTACTGGGAGGCAGTTGCTGCGTAAGACACTCATGGGGTGTGTGTTCCTAGTTTTGTGAGATACTCAACACAAATGATGAAAGTTACTAAATCATCCACACATGTCAAAACTATACAAAGAAAAGCAAAAAATTCTAAAAAAATAAAAAGGGGGGGGGGGGGGGAAATCAGAGTCTGCATCTATGGCAGCCACTTTTAACCAAGAAAGAAAAAGGAACAAAGCAAGGTTAGTTATCCAAAATTCACTCATGTACTCTAAAGTACCTACAGCACAGAGAAGAGACGTGAGGAATACAATCAGAATTCACTGCAAAGAGCATAGCACCAGCACCACACCTGTCTATAGCAGACAGCTGATAACTGCTATCGTTCATATCTAGGATTTAAGTTGGTACAGAATATATATTAGACTGATCAATATCTTAATTAATAGACCTGTACAATTACAATTTCTAAAATTTAGTTCCCATACTTAGCAAATGCAACTTCCATTGATGAGCTTGTACGTTTTAAATAAAATTCTACTATTAAAAAGTATATTTCAAATACTAAAACTTAAAATTGTGCTCCTTGTGAAGCCAGAAGATCAGTAAAACTTAAGTTGCTGTGATACACAAGAGCAAAGCAAATAGAAACAAGAAATTTCACTCTTGGCTAAATGTTATTTTTGCAGCTGTTTGGCTAGAACCCTGCATATCACAAACTGTTTTTTTCCTAGTTCCAAAGACAGACTTAAATCAATCTAGTTACAACTGCTGAACTGGAAAAATATTTCTTTGCAACAGCTGTTACACCAGATGAGATTCTTTTATCCTTCACTTCAAATACTAAACCATTAAGTGTGTACAAACTTAGGGAGAGCTGGTCATCTGCAAAACATGATGAGGAAGTCTGTAGTGTAATCTTCTTATGTAAGAAATATCCTGAATTAAGAGTTAATGTCCCGGATGCACACATTTAAAGTACCAGTACGAATTGTATATAACATTGTAAGAGCACCTATTTTGACAACAACCATGTTTCATCTTGGTGCAAATCATTCAATTTGAATACTGGCAGCACTGTTCCCTGTGCACAATGAGAAAGATGATTCAGTGGTATCTATACAGAAGGCTTGGAAAAACAAAAGCCAATCATGTTTGATTAGGCATTATGTTACAAAAAACAAACCTATCAGTTATGTCTTTGAAAAAGTGCAAATTTCTTTTAAAAAAGTAACATTTGCAAATTAACATTTACCATAATTATGGGTAATTTGGGTAGAGGGCTCCAAATGTAATCCAAAAGAAAATATTTTGAGGAGGCAATTAAAAATACACCCAGGCTACCAGATTCCCAGGAAAGAAAAAATTAGCAGCAATGTAGCTACCCTTTATCTTCTCTTTTCTTCATTGCCGAAGGACAATCCGGTTCCCGACTCTGTGCCTTGCAAATGTGAATCAGAATTTCTGGGGAAAACATCAGGCAATTTACCAAGCATGGGGAGAAGCAGATTAAAGTGTCCATATAGAAAGGTTCTCACTTGTAAAAAGTCAGAATAGTTTAGCATGGCTGAAAAAGTTTATTGTAACCCTATGGATGAAAATGGTTATACAAACGTATGGTGCTGGGTTGAAAAATGAGGTAGCTCAAACCATGTTTTTCCAGAGGGTTACTCAGGCCAACCAGAGAAATCAAGAACTAAAGTTTTGTCTGATATTAGTAGCAACCTTTAGAGCAGATAACTGCTAATGGATTTCCAGGCAGTTTTAAACATCCTAACAAAAGCAGCTTAGCTGGTTCCTGGAGGAACATACTCCAGTCACCTATATCCATCAAGTTTTGCAAGACCAAGAGATAGGATGTAAAACTGGGATAAACACCTTCTAATAGTGAAGCAGTTACTATACTAGAGAAGGTGGAGGGCTTTTTTCCCCACTCTCATTCAGAAGGGGGATAAAACGTTACAATGAGAAATGCCTTAGCCTGCATAGATATAACCTATTCACAATTTTACAGATGTGTTCTAAGCATTAATAAAAAATTAAGATCAACAGTGGATTACACTTTGCGAACCTGTCTAAAACTGTAACTGTCACACTAATGCCATTTGATGATTAACAGCTAATAATACCACTAAAGCAAAAACAAAAAAATATTTGGGTGTCCCATTCCCTCTGGCACCAACTTTCAGCAACTGATTTGAAATACAGGTTCGTCTTCATGCTGTATAGGATAGAGCTGACTGTGTTAGACTTCACATCCACAAGCATCCATCTCCAGATGGATAGAAGAGAAATCTGCAAATTTCCTCAAGGTCATAGTTATGCTTGAATGCAGATGATGCCATTTTGTATGTATGGTAATAACAGATATCCAAGTCTTAACATTGGCATACCTATATGGAAAGTATTTCTTTTTTATAGATTTGCTGTATTTATATATAGTTTTTATATATTGTTAATATATATAAAAAGATCTATTTAATTCAGTCAAAAACAAACCACCATCGTAACTACCATCATTTCATGTCCCTGAATAATAAATTTTTCTGGGTTAACTTTTGTTTGGGGAAAAAGAAAAAGTCCATAACTGCTGTGGGTTAAAACACACCTGCAATGATCAATTAACATTCCATATTTCCAGCATCAAACACAAACACTGTACAATGATGGATCCCTGAATAATCACGGGCTGGGATATGCACTCTGAATTATAGTCTATTGTTGTCAGAAGTCCCCCAGGATTAATCCTCAATGAAATCTCTGTCAATGTCCATGTATGCCTCATCAATGTAGCTTGCTATGGCACACAGCGAAGTCCGGTCAGGGCTGAGAAGTACCGACACTGTCTCTTTCCAGTAGCTGAAAGAAATGCAGGAACTCTGGAAAGCAAGAAGGGGAAGCATTGAAGAAAAAAACTGATTTATATAAAAATGACAAGAAATCACGTGCAAGCAAAAAAATAACTTTGATCATCTGAAGGTTTTGCAAAGAAATATTCTAAAAGCATTTGGTAATACAATGTAGGGGCTCTGAACACTAAGGTGGCAGGCTCAATCAAATGCATGCATGGCAAAAACTGTAGGATTAACCACACATGTTAATTTTACCCATGGACCTAAACAAATTCAAAATGCTTAAAATCTATAGGTTTTGCCTTTAATATTACGCATTCTAAAAAAGAAATCCTGTGAAAGACAGACACTTGAGTGAAACTTACATTTTCCAAACAGGTGCTGTCCTTGTCTTTGTTGAGGTAATGTTGCTGCCAAAAGCGAAGGAGGTTGTGGAAGTTGTTGAGGAGACAACCAGGATATTTCTCTGCGTATTCCTTTTCCCTCAGAGCGTTCAGGTAAAATGGGAGCTTTCCCTTCCTCCGGGCCAACATCAGGATCACAAGACTGGTGTTTAAGCAACTGACATTCTCCTACAAACAAGAAATCACATCTCTCGGATGAACAGGTCACTTGAGTTTACCTATCCTTTAAGATGGAACATTGTTCAGTTTATACATACACATATAGTGACCAGGAAACTGTCTGCACTATACTGAAATTTACCTACTACACTCAAATTGGTAATTATACAGAACAATTGCAGAATGATAATGCTATTTAAAAGCCATTTATCTGAGGACTAACACCACTACTTCCACAACATGTATGAATATAGTTTCAGTCTGTTACACAAAAGCCTTTGATCACAGAAACCTAATTCATGCTCTTGTGCTCCCACGAAAAACACTAACATGCATACACAAAGCAAAAAGACTAAGCTTCCACATTTTCTGATAACAAAAGGGGGCTAAGAAAATTTGAAAAGCATAAGAATAAAAAAATAAAATAAAGTTTTAATATCAAAATCTTGCCTGTGTGAGTGTCTGCACATTGATGATATTAATTAGCCGGAAAAGAAAAGACAGTCTGTTCTCCACTCGAGACATGTACGACAACAGGCAACACTCTGAAAGGACTTCAACAACTGAAAGAAAAAAAGGAAACCACTATAAATAAGAGCATTATCGCCAACGTACATATAATAGATTGCGTATGATAAAGATGCTAAATATACTTGCTTTGCATTTTAAAAGTTCCTTTTTCCGAAAGCACCCAAAGCAGCTACTTAAACTGACCACTTAAATAATCCCAGTTTACCTTTGACATCTTCTGTTTGGCTCTCAAATCTGTCTAGAGATAAAACAATGCACCGAACGAGCATGTTGGAGTCCACTAAAGAACTGTTGATCTGATTCAAGAAGATCTGAAACTGAAAAGATAGAAAACAAAGCATAAAATTACACCCTATTACAAATGAATTGTTCAAAACTGTAACAATATGTTCTGAAATTAATACTTTTGGGATGGTTGTGATATAGTTAAAGCATAAAGTTAAAATCATTATCAAAATCACAGTTTCTTAGTGCTTGAAAAAAAAAGTGCTTACCTTCTCTTCTGTATTAACATATTTGTTAAACCTCTTGAAGGCATCAATGTTGAACTTCATGAGCTCTCCCAGAAGGTCAAAATAACTCTGTAATACATCCCTTGACTTGCACCCGCTGTCAATAATGCAGAACAGAATGTGCTGTTCAAAGGAAAAAAAAAGGTGAGAGCAGGCCAACATTTACCACACAGCATGCCAAGGACTGTCAGTGAAAAACTTCTCACAAAAAGGCACGACACCACATAATGTACAAAATGAGAAAATGAAGGGAAAAATATGCCAATGTAATGCAACAATATCTACAGCATTACCTCCAACAATCCTCTTTTCAGCAGAAACATTTGATCAGCATAGGATGTTGCCCCTCTCAGAAAGCTCTCTACTGCTCTTGCCTGCCAGAACCTGCAGAGATGGAGTCGAAATTAATACCAACCACTGAGAAGGACAAATCCCCCCCAGATGGACGAACACATGTCCATCCCTCAAATCTGTCTGCATATTGCATGTGGGCAAAAATGAATAGGCAAAGTAGATGCGTGGGCCCAAATTAAACACAAAAATTACGAAGAGGCAAGAAAAGAGCCTTACCTAAACGAGGAGTCCGCAGGTTCTCTCTTCATAACTGTTAATAACCTTGTTAGGAGGCCTTTCTTACCGTCACATACCAAACTCCTGTTTGGACAGGGAATAAAGATCAGTATTTCAAAATACCTTTCAGAAGGTTTCATGCAAAAAGTCATTTCAAGAAGTTAACACAAATTCAATCTGCTTTCTTGGCAGTTTCCTTTTTAACATGAATGCAACCAGACTACAACTTTGCCATTTCTTAATTCTAGTTTTCCTCCAAGACACAACCCTCAATCTTAAGCAGACTGAAAAAATTGTGTAATTTCAAATGAAAGCTCAAAAATCACCAAAATATTTTCTTCAGCCAAGCAAAACAAAAAGATACTAGTAAAATAAGTTGGGTATCTGTGGGATTCCTGCTACCAGGACTAAAATACTTGTCACTTTAGTGATATTGCACAGTAAAAGAGCCTAAAAACAATACATCAATTTAGGATGATACAGGGCTCCCTTCTAATGTTTACAGCTCTACTTCACTTACATCTTTGCCACAAGTCAAAGTATATTTCCTGTTCATCCTACCTGTCGGTGTTTACCAATGCCTCTACCTCTGGGATGTTGGCCTTCAAGGAGATGGCACTGAGCTCATTCAGTTCCTGACTATTCAAAAGCAGGTACTTGTTTCTAAATGGCGAAAGGAAAGCAAACATGTTTTTTTAGATGAATTTAAAAAAGTGAAAAGCTAAATAGTTAAAAATTTAACTTAAACATGTAAGAACACCAGAACATAAAATACCTCAGTAACAAGGTCATAAAATGAATACAAATAGGAAACTTCTGGCTCCTTCTCACATATAGTGCATATTTGTGTTTACAGAGGGTTTAAGTACTCTATATGATCCAGGAAAGATGATACCCTTAAGAACTGCCGGAGCACTAGATGTATAAAGTTTTCATTGAATTACAGACGTACTCTTTGATATTAATGTTTTTGCAAAAACTAAACTGTACAATATAACATCAGATCATTTAATGAGAACATACTAAAAACACAGACAAGGCTTTGCTGTGAAGTGGATGTGCATCAAGAGGGACTCACTCATGATGGTCACTAAAGCTTTGAAGTAGTCGCAGGAACTGGATTTTGAAGGAAATTTCCTATAAAACACAAAAAAGAAGAGATTCCATTTGCATAAGTCTAAACAATTTCAAGCATCCAAAAGTGATGTGGGTTCAGCCGAACCCTTAACATGTATATAAAATAAACAAATTTCCAAAGCAGATAACTCAATGCAAAATTTATTTTTAGGATCATCATAACTCTGTGTACTTACAGGACTACAGTCACAGTTCTGGTTTTGTCCATGAAGAACATGGTTTGAAGTGTGTTTCCTCCAGATGAGTTTATCAAATAGATTGTTAAGGCCTGGAATCAACCTAAACTCTGCCAGCATTTTGTGCACCTGTTGAAATAAAATTTGTTTAAGAAGAAACTCTGCTCTTCAGATATATAGGACAGATTAAAGTATTGATTATTTCTCTCTATCACAACCCTGTGACGACTGGCGCCATTATATTTAGATGGCAGAATAGCTTAAGCAAAAGTAATGATAACTGTTATAGGTTGCAGACACATCAGTAGAATTCACAGTTATTAAGAATGATATAAATTGGTATTTGGCAATAGCCCCTTACCTGATTTCTCTGTCGCCCCATAAGCAGGACACACAGCACATACAACACTTCCACTTTGTACATGATCTCATGCACAATTTTCATAGACTGGGGTAACCGGTGCCTTAGTGGGCTGGTGGCCAATGTGCTCTCATCTGAGGATTCTGTAAGGGCAAGCATTCTCATTATCACGTCTCTATTTTTCTCAATGCCGGCAGAAGCTTTACACAGTGCAAATCTATCTCCAGAAGCATACAACATTTGCATGAAAATTGAGTTCTGAAAAAGGCACTTAGATGACATATTGAACTGTTTTTCTGATTTTTGGCTTCAGACTTCATTCTGATCTTAAGCAGTACGTTTACTTGTAGTACATAATGAGCTCAGTGTCACCTGTGCTGCTGTGCTCAGCCTCCTCGCTGGCCATCTGCATGAGAGCATCCAGCACGAGTGCATTGTCTAGCCAAGTGTACCAGTCTTCCAGCTCCTGGAGGAAGTTTGATGTCCCTGTGGCCTCCGACACTTTCCGTGTAGCCAGCTTACACAGCCTCTCAATAAACCCAGGGATGTTCAGAAGAGTGACTGGAAAAGCACAGCAAGGCACTTAGAAATCATTCAGAACCACAATACTGACTAAATCTACGTCTTGCAATAAAGTTTAAACTAATAAAGTACAACTCAAAATAAAACTATTTGAACAAACACTTCAGATCAGAATCTACTGAAATAAATGCATTACGTTTGTCCAATCTACTTCTGACAGGCAAGAGAAGCAAATTCTTCTCTTATCTGGTACATGAGCAGAATACTTTTCTATTTATTTTCAAGTAACATCTCTTTAAACTGTAATTACTATAATAAACTGTACTCTTTATCAGCACACTGTGACCTAATTAAGAGAAAATTATGCAATACCATCTGCATTTTAGATACTTTTTATATAGCAATGTTTCAAGCATTGGAATTCAGTGCTTATTACCACATACAACAGTAAAGATATGCAGAAATAAATATCTGTCTTCTTTTCAGCTTATGTTGAACATGACAAAATGGAGGCTAAATTAGGACACTGGAATTATCAAATGCATGTCAAAGGTTGGGATAATGAGTGTTCAGGGTCACCTGTCAGGTAGAAATAACTTTCATACATTTGGCAGAAATGTTGAATTCTGGAGGAGACTGTCTTACCCTACCTTGGTTAATCTCTGCCCGAGAGGGGTTAGAGTTCTTCTTCTGCTGAGCATTCTTGGCTAGGAGGGTGTGTTTGTCGTCATTGCCAATGTCGGGCTCGGAGATAGTAACAGAAAGAATTCTGCAGAAGTTGGCAAGTTGCTGCTGGTCAAAGCTCTGGACCAGGCTGGGCAGGTTGGGAATATCCTCCAGCTGGATTATCTCCTTTAATATGGAAGAAAATATTCAGGTGTTGTGATAAAACCAGTGTTTTGGTGTTTTTGGACAGTAGTTTAGGAATTATGAGTAATAAGACAAAATTGACATCCTGCAAAGAATACGCATGCACAGCAGTTCTCTACAACTTTTAATATTGAGGACTGTAATCTCTCTGCAAGTCAGCAGAATTTTGATTTAACATGCCATTTTCTAGGTAAATGTTATATCGGAATACCAGAAGGCACGATAAAGACTATCCTACCTTTTCAAAGACAGAAACAGTCACTTTTTAAAAAGAAAAGCTTTTCAAAAAAGCACTGAAGAATTTATTCAAAAGGTAACACTTTTTAAAATAAATCATATTAAAGAGTTCCTGAAGACCTGGTTTGTGGATAACCACAGATCTCACTTTATAGTTCATTCACGTATTGCACTTAACTTAAATATTCTATGAGTTCATGTTGATTTACTCACCTTTTTAACTCCTAGAATGTCTTCTATTAGTGTGGCAGTTTGTAGAAACGTTTTCTTGTTCGTCATCAACGAAAACAGAAACAGGACAAAGTCACTCCTGGCAGCCAGGCTTTTGGTGACTCCCTCCGTCTACAAGAAAAGGCACACTTGATTTCCACATGTTCTCTATACAGATCAGAGGTCCTGTCCCAACCCTAATTTAAAATACATAAAAAATGACCACATTCTCACATTTGGAGTTATTCACAGCAATAGTATACTACTAACTAATATTAACTATATGCATGTCATTTTCATGCTTTTATTAGCACAGATCTAGAACCACATGTTTTCTGTAAAGCCCTATATTCATCTCCATTTATGAAAACAGCAAAAGTGTTACAACTGACATGCTGCAGTTTCTATGGCTACTATATAGTACTTCATATTCTGCATCTTTCAGAACTGTTATTCCACAATTTCACAAACCATTGCGATACCGAGGTAAAATCCAAACAGCCCACCAATAGCATTTTCAGAAGGACCACTTACACATATGCAACAGTTGTACAAAACACTCAGACAATCCTTAACAAAGTCATCACTCACTGCAAATACAAAAAAAAAGGTTAATGCAAAAAAAATGCAGACATCATTAAGAAAGCTAATGCAAGAAAAAGTTTAACTATTGTTAAGGAACTGACTATTTTGTTGTGCGCAAACATTTGCACCCTAAACTGTAAACAATATACTAAAAGAATCAGTTTAAAAATGTTTTGGCACTATGTAATACACTTAAAACTCAATTTAAAAATAAAAATTATATTGCAAATATAAAGAGCTAATGCGTGATGAATTGATAATACACACAATTCGCTTTCTGTCACTTACTTTTTGGTTTCTTCTTCTGCGTTGTAAGCGTGGGCCTCATTAGGATTTCCACTAACAACTGAGGACAGAAGAATTTGTGCATAACATTACATTTAAAAAACGATTGTTTCAGAACTTGTCAACTGCTGTAAAAGCACAGGCTAAAAATCGGCACAGCTAAGCATCCCACTGAAACTCAAAATGTCAACACTTACGTGAACTCCACCGAACAGATCAAAGGTATACGTGTTGGGAAAGGTCGATTCTTGAGCAGTCTTTCTGTCCTCCGTTACAAATGTCATAGCTTCCATTGAAAGCAAGGAGGACATTTCCTGCAAAATAAAATGTACAACTTATACAGCAACCGAAAAAATAATATGGCACTTCCCTCACGAGTGTTTATGAAAAGCATAACTAGAAGTTATACTGGTGTAAATCACAAAAGACGTGGAGATCACTGCCAAAGAGACATAAAGGGGTCATCACAGAGCAAAGTAAGGCATTTTATTCCAGAAATTCCAGATGGAATTTGTAAAAAGATTGGGACAATATTAAACATAAGAACGCATTAAAAAAAAGAGGACATTCAGCTCATCTTGCCCATTTGGCTGATCGCAGCTAAATTATCTGAGGACCTCATCCAGCCACTTCTTGGAAGAAGGCAAGGTTCTGGCTTTGGCAACAGAGCTGGGTAGTTTGTTCCAGACTCCCACAACCCAAAGAAACCCACTGGCTAAAAAAGCACTATACAAATGCAAGAAATAGTTATGATTATATATGCAGATAATAATTTCAGTTAATAGACGACATATCATTTCAGAAAATGTCAAATATTAGTCACACTTTCACCCAAAGCAGATATCCAGCTTTAATTGATAGCCATCAAGAAACAGGATTCACTTAATTGATCTATTGAGTGCTTTTTAGGAACAGGTGATTTAGAGCACTTATATAAGTTACTGGATCAGGGCTCTCCAGGTACAAGGCTTGAGATTCTTGACCTAAACCACAGGTGCCAGAACCCAAGATCTATTTAAATCATCATCAGCTGAAGAACCTGCTAAAGCATTTAATAGTTAAGCTAACATTAGCTCAATCAGGTCATTAAGAGCAGTGGTGAAATGAAAACTCACTGTTCCTTCAGACATCCAAGACTGGAGTGGCACACCACTAACTTAAAGCCCTCTTATAACTAAAATATATATATGAAGGTGTTGTATGAGCACAATTGCTACCGAGTTCATATTTGTGCTAAAGGAGTCTACAATACTGTCCCAACCCTAACTACCAATTTACATTAAAGATAGTTTGACTTCAGTCTGAATGGCTATAATACACCTGACTGACTCAAGTCTTCTTTACTTTATTTGACACCCCCCCTTAACTAAAAGGGTGCGTGGAGATGCTGTACCTTCAGTACACCATGGGTCTGCAACAGGTCGCTGTTGGGATGACTGCTTTCATACAATTTCTGCAGCAGAACTGGGATACCATGCCACTTGGATTTCTTATCCCTTTCTTGTAACAAAGCCTCAGGGAGCTGAAAAAAGAGAGGACATTTTCATTAGCCGATATTCTTTGTTCTGCGCTTTCTTCTGTAAACACTTCTGCTGACATCAAACCCAACTATAACGATCCATCACACAGAACACAAAGCTGTAGCAGGAGAGACCTTCAATATTTTAGGTGTTTTGGACTTTATTCTACCCATAGAAACAGAAACTAGCAGCTAAAATGTCTCTCCTTTTCTACAAAATATCAAGTAGGACTTCCTCAGACAGACTAGTCAGTGTTCTGACAGTGGATGGGTTGCTCTGTGGACCTTGGCATCAGATGTGGGCGAAAACTGGAACTGGTGTGTGGAAAGAAACACTGCATTACTGAGCTGCCATAGGTGACATTTGGAAAAGTGTGAGCTTGCAGATGCTATTTAGATTTTGTCCAGACTTTGTGATTTTCCAGTCACAGTAGAGAACATGCAGCTTTTTTAGAAGGCAATCAACGTTTCCTCCAAAAAGCCCTTCAAAAAAACAAAAAACCAAAAGCAAAAAAAAAAGATATACAAGAAGAGGACAATAGTCAAACTTTCCACTGGCTAGGCAACAGCAAGTGTAGCACCATGCCTTTATTCAGCTGTTACCCACATTAAATCTTGTTGTAATACTGTATCAGAATGATCAACATACAGAACAAACAGAAGAAGTACAATCTAATATACACGAACAGATCGATGCCAAAGACCAATTATTCCATTGGTAGCAGCGTACAAAAGTACAACTGTTCTATGTGACTAATATTCTATACTTCTGGCTACTGTCAACTGCCAAATCTTTGATTCATCAAGATAAAAGACCTTTTACAGGTATCAACCCTTTTGTGGTTTTAGATGTTTTCCATGCTCAAGACAGTAACAATAATAAAACACCAGAAAACAGGTAGAATGTTCATCTATCTATTCATCCATTTTCTAACTGCTTTATTCAACACAGGGTCACAAGGCAGCCAGAGCCTAACCCAGCCAGCAATGGGCACAAGTCATTGTACACCCTAGACAGGACTGGATGCCAGTCAATCACAGGATACACATAAACAGACAAACGCACCAACTCAGAACCAGAAGCCAATTAACCTACCAGTATTTGGACTGTGGAAGGAAACCTGAGCACCTAGAGGAAATCCATGCACACAAAGGGAGAATATACAAATGCCACACAGATAGCACCCCAGGAGTTAAATCCAGGATCCCAGCGCTCCAAAGCTGCAAAGCTAACCACTGCACCATCGGTTTCCACCTCAGTACCTGCCTGAACTATTATCGCCCTACTGCCCACCTCACAACCTTTGCTCTTCTAATTTTGGTCTCCTAACTGTCCACCAAGCCCGTCTACATTCTATGGGTGACAGGGCCTTCTCCTGTTGCCCCCAAGATCTGGAAGTCTCTCCCCAAGGATAATCAGAGAGTCACCTTCTCTAAACTCCTTCAAATCCAGACTCAAAACCTTCTTCTTTAGAAGAGCCTTTACTTAACTGACTCCATTCTTTATCCCTCTGCTCCTACTATACTTAGTACCACCATCCACGGTCTCCTCTGTGTATTGTAATTGTGTTTAATCTTGTGTGTTCTTTTTATTCATTGTTATTCTGTAAAGCGCTTTGAGAAGCCACCTTTAAAGGTGATATATAAAATAAAGTTTATTATTATTTAATTACAGAAACCACATTGTGTTATTAAAATGTTAAAATCACACTCATACCTAAGTCACCATTGTAATACTGTACAGTGCTTATACACTTAAATGTATATAAACACAATACACAAACTGTACAAACAAGCTGTAAACAGCATCTCCTTAGCTTGTAACAACACTACTTCTTGGTTCCTGGTTTTCCACCCTGTAATAAAAATTAAACTGCTTCCCAATCCTGATTAAAACCACTTATCATTCTGGCTTGCTGGACCTCTTGATAATCTATTTAAGAGTTGCACAAGGTACGTCAGAGCTGTATTCAAACTTCTGAAAACATGACAGCTGAGGCTCTGATGTTGATCTATGCAAAGAATTAGCTGGCTGACAAACAAAAAAACAAACAGATCTAGCCAAAATATAATCATATATTGAACCAAGTGAATGCTATACAGTATGTTTTGAAGAACCAGTGCTGTACTATACATAACATGACCAGCAAAGATACAGGAAGTAGGCTGCTGAATGTATTGTTTGCTTTCATTTCTCTTCTGATATGGAATTGTGCTAAAGTGCAAATTTGCAGCCCCCCCCAAGAGCAAATACAGTGAAGATTCAGCATTTGTTGATTTATTCCTTTGCAACAACTGAAATTTCACTATGTCAGCTCACTTAATTTGCAGTCCCGTTCAACACTGTAAAGTTATATTCTGTAGTGGATGCATCCTGCCATAATGCTCAACACTGCATATAAGAGGTGACCAGGAAATTCAGAGCAGACTTGTGAATGTGAAATGCATCTTCACCAATGTCTGGGTTGAGGTCTTCTTCCAAGGACAGAATTATAGCATAGCAGAGCCGAATTACTATGATTTTAACACATTCACAAAGGAGTACTTTGTATTATTCTAATGTGTTCCAAACAACGGCAAAAATAATTTTGTATAAAACATCACATACCATGCGTGAGCCAAACACCGCCATCCCCAAAATTTACTTTTCTTGTACTAAACATGCATTTAAGAAGATGGGTATTTCATGGTTATATAAAGCTCTTCTGTGAAAACAGCAAGACCACAGCCAGCATCCCAGGTGTGTGATCGTAGTGGTTTGCTCAGCTGATACCAAGACCTGCTGAAAACCAAAACGCTAAGGAGTGCCTTTAAGATTCAGATTTTTGTTGCTGAAGGTTTCCAAAATTGTAAGTGCTCTGGATTCTGCGTTTCTTAAATGCTTCATAAAAGCCACGTTGATTGTTTCGGCCTCAAAGCAAGGAGAAAATGACTATCCTCCTCTTCAATCATATGTATTTACGTTTTAAAAACAAAACATGGGATTAGAAACGGAAATAATTCACTCGCGTTCCTTCTATACCGATTACAAAACAACCACCTCGCCCTAGTACAAGCTGAATGTAACGTTTCCTGGAACACAACGTTTTAGATAAAAGCAAAGCAACATTTAAAAATTTACATCGCAAAACTGTTAGACCAGGTGATAGAACAGCCTTACTTTCAAGCAATGTTAAAAAACGAGTTAAGACATTGCATTTTTACAACTGAGACACTAAGGGGAACGTCAACACTTTTCAATGTACAGTACACTTTTAAAACCAAAGATTTCAAAACAATATTCGCATAATGAAATGGTAGTTGCAACTGAAAAGGCTATGAAGATTTCCGTTTTGCTTCTCGGTATTCGATGTTACAATTTAAGATGTGACTTTTGCACATTTGTTGGGAACCAACCTATCAACGAAGATTTATACAAAACTTCTGTTTTACACAGATCGAATCGCTTTAAAACATTTAAATTGCTTTAATCGTTGCAACGCAGGGAAGCGATAATTATTTGCATGGATCAGCGGCACTGGTATTCCTTCTGGGAATTTTAAGACCGTAGACGAGCAGAAAAGACTGTAATTTAATATGATTCACAGATCATACCCGTTATTGTTCATTTCTTCCAGCCGACCCGTCTTTGTAACTGTCTCAACCGCCTAAACTGCACATTTTCCATTTCTCACGTATTGTCTGAATCGTTAAACGTCGCTTTATCGATATGGTAAATTACTCGTCAACAAAGACTATAAAACTATACACAATTTTACATCACACACTATTGTCTAGAGCCATGCAATATACGTTTTTTCATTACGGAAGAGTGGGCAATTGCTCACAATACGATTTTCTGGCAGTAAAAACGGGGTAACAATATCCCGATAATAAAGCCGTCTGAATATCCCCCACAGCCGGGATGGTTTCCTTTATCCCGGTTCAGATGTTAACTTTGGTCCCAGGCTCACCGTGGCCTAAGCGTCTTTCTTCCCGGAACGGTCAGCAAGCGGGAAAGCCCCAGAGTCTTTTACCTGTGTTCCTCGGCTCATCCCCCGTCCAGTAATCTGGGCCTGTCTGATTCTAGTAAGAATATTCCCATTCCGGCTCTTTCGGGTACCCCAGGTCCGAGGGGACTCGGACCCCAACGACATCGCCATTACTTCTTCTTCCTCCTCTTCCTGAATCGTTCTAAACAGGAAGGTGCGGGTCGTCCCTTCGATAAATCGAGCCCGGCGCGCACAGCGCCACCTACCTGGAAGGCCTGGGCAGTAGTACAAATAGGTGGTAAAACTGCATAGATGCCTTGCATTCCCTCAAACCTCCAAAATTTGGAATTAGTCCAGCACATATATTCCTCCACCCCACCATATTACTGGCTAGTGTTAAGGGCTGCGTTTTGTCAAGAACATGATGACCTGGTGCAGGCAAATGCCAAACCTGTACTCGTGAAGTGCAAGTCTAAATTAGGTCCGAGTTAAAACAGTGCTGTTCCCAAGACAGAAAACAGCCAAAGCCATCAGAAATAATGTAGGAATCCTGTTTTAACACATTGTAACTGCAACTGTTAGAGAATGATACCTACCAGGCCGGGAGTTATTTGGTCAAACAGTTCTTGAAGCAGGCCTAAAAAGTGTCTCTGTAGCAGGCTATGTGCAACTCTCAAATGGCAAAGTGCACAAAAATAATAGCATGCTAAATTAATAAATAGATTAAAGTCACATTAGAAGACAATCACTTATCAAGATCAATAACATGATGTCTGTCCATCATTAAAAGAGACTTCAAGAGATTAATTATTACAAGATTGGTTTGCTTTAAGCCATGCTTTCACTTCTGTTTGATTGATTATAGATGATTGTTTAATGCTAGATGTTCTAACTGAAAATGCTGATTAACCAATTTCAGTGGCTTTATTACCTATAACAGAGGCTCTTGTGTTTCTAATATTGTCAAAGCAGAGTGATATAAAGTATTTCAAAGGAGGGAGGACAAGATTATTTATGATTCTAAAAAACAGCCAGGCATTTGCCAAGTACAAGAAATTATCAAATGATAGATTATATTTTTTAATTATGTGGCAATGGTGATGATGAGTCTGAAACAGGTTTGAGTGCAATGAAAGTTTCCATCAGTGGAGCAGTTCCCCAGACAATGCAAGTTCGAATTTGGCGAATAAAATGGCAGTCAGATAGCCTCTGTGGAACTATGCATTATGCAGGACACCATTTCATCACATATTAACAGTATCTACTAATACCATAAAAGCAACTAATAGCAGTTGGTTTAAGCGGCTGTATTTTGCCCAACACTGATGGCATGTTGTGAGCAGGAAAATTGTTGCAGCCTCTTGTAAGGAAGAAATCAGTAGACACTTTGGTTGGCTGTTCATGAAATCAGCTAAGTTTAAATTCAATTGGTGCAGTAGTACTCAGGACAGAGGGAGTCAGGGTTATGAGAACTACACTGAGTGCATGTGGCCAAGTGGTTATACATGTAGGAATGACAGTGTCAATTATATTCTAGCTGACATTACTTAACACTAACCTTAAAATTTCTGAAAATTGTCACACCAAAATCATATCTACCTTGAGACATCTAAGAAACGTCCTTCTTGAAGCCTTTATGTTTTTGATTTCATAAATGGCAATTAAATATCTCAAGAGTGATATTAGCAGATAATTCCAAAATATATTTTAGTGTACTATAGAAACTAAATTAAAAAAAAATATTCAATTTGTGAAAGTAATTTTAAAAGGCTGGAATATACTGTATTTCCTGTGTATTTAAATTCTTTATGCACAATGGCGATCCAATAGGTTTAAAATTGATGAGAACATTAGGTATTCATTTAAGAAAACTGGTGAAACATCACCAAGAATAAAACTGGGACACTCCAGCATTCGAAATAAATAAAACCATTTATTCTCAGCAATGAAAACAGCCCTGTCACGTGGTGTCGGTGAACACCTGGCCCAGTATGGAGAGCTTGGAGGTGAAGGGCTGCATGGGGCAGGTGAGGATCGGGGCTTTCCTCCTCTCCCCGTGCTTGAGCGCGATGCTCTCGGGAAAGGCCTGTCCCTTCGGCTCACCACCCACCGGCTCTCCGCGGGCGGCGCCGGCTGGGCCGGGCGGCTGTGTCAGGCCCAGGAGGAGCTCCTGCAGCTCCTGCTGCTCCGCCAGAGCCCGACTGCAGCAGTGCAGGGCCGCAGGGTCCAGCGGGTGAGCCTCGGTGTTGAAGACATACCCGCCGGCCCCCAGGACGCACTCTCCCCAGGGCCCACTCACTATGTCGAACTCAGAGCCGGTGTTGTGCAGGAAGTTGTCAGGATCGAAGAGCAGATAGAGGTACTTGACTGTCTCAGCCAGGAAGAAGGACTCCATCCGATTATCCAGCTTGTGATCTCTGACATCTTTTACCTAGGAACAATATATAATTTATACATAACTGGTATCACCTAAGATGTACGGAATTACTACTGGGCAGCTTTAAAACTAGATGATAAAAGCCCCAAACATGATCTGTCTTAAATTGAAACATCTTAGTCTATCCAGAAGTACCAATGTTAAAACAGATTTGTCCAGAATCAAAGATTCAGATGCACCGTTAATTAATTAAAAAATATTAAAATGAGAATTAAAAATATGAACTACCCGAGTAAGATAGACAATTAACTCAGGATGCAATCCATATTCCAATGACCTAAGTGAGGGCACAGCCCTGTTGGGACTACATTCCCCAGAACCCTCTGGGAAAATGAACCACTGCTCTCAGTTGCCTTATCAGATGCTCAAAAAAGCAGGAAGCAGACACTCTATCTGAGTCAGTCACTGAGATGTCTGTCGTTTGAAAAGCAGAAGGCAGAACCTCTCTGTGCACCATTCACAGGAGGGAGAAGAAGTGACTCAAAAAAGCTTCTGCTTCCTGCTTCTTAAAGTCAACTGACCAACCGTCTTCAAGCATCAGGTCAGGAGACTGAGAGCAGCAGCTCACTTCCACAGAGGTTTCTGGGGAATGTTGTCCCGACAGAGCTGTGATCTCATAAATAAATAATAAATACTACTCCTACAATGGCACAGCAATTCTGTTTTAAAGATCCATTTCTACTGCTTGTAAAAGTATTCATATTCACATTTCAAGCATCACAATATGCACAAATTACTTCTAACATAGAAAACAAACTGAAGAAAAACAGTGTTTTTGATAAGGTGCTTGGTTGCAAACGCACCCTGTATTTATTGTGCTTTCCTGAAATATTTCACACAGAGGTTTCTAAATCAAGGCAGTAATCTTTACAATCTGCACTTACAGTGGCAAAGCCACAGCTGACCCGGCTGATCTTCTCAATGGACTCCACCGCGTCCCGGCCCAGCTCGAGCAGGGTGGGGTCCCCTGTGGCTCGGTACAGGTACATGGCACTCTCTATCAGTTCTGGGACACGTGGGGCGCATGTTAGGAATTGAACCGAGCCAAATCCGAAAACACGCACACCGGTTTTTATCAGAAGTCAAATGGTCGACTGAAAACCTTAGAAAATGCTTGCCGGCTGCCTTTCAACCTTCTGCTTTTGTCTTCTTTTAAGGAGTACTTGCCTTTAAAATTTCAGCACAGCGCTTCTACAAGTGCACAAAAAAGGGTCTACTACTACTACTATCCTTAATAATATCCTTACTCCTTATATAGTGCTTTTCTGAACACTCTACTCAAAGCATTTTACAGGTAATGGGGACTCCCCTCCACCACCACCATTGTGTAACACCCACCTGGATAATGCAAAGGCAGCCAAAGTGCGCCAGTACGCTCTCCACACACCCGCTATCAGTGGGGAGGAGAGCAGAGGCCATCTAGGCCATTAGGAGGCCATGACTGGTAAAGGCCAAGGCGGAAATTTTGCCAGGACGCTGGGGTTACACCACTAGTCTTTTCGAGAAACACCCTTGAATTTTTAATGACCATGGGAAGTTAGGTGCTCGGTTTTATATCTCTTCTGAGGGACAGCACCACAGTTTCTTAATCACTATACTGGGACATTAGGACCCAGAACAAACCACAGGGTGAGCACTTCCTACTGGTCTCACTAACACCTCTTAGCAACTTAGCTTTCCCAGGAGGTCTCCCATCCAGGTACTGGACAGGCTCACACCTGGGTAGCTGCTGGCATATATATAAGTGCTACTCATATACTGTAAGTGCAGGGTGAAACCCACACACCTTCAAAATTCTATAAAGTGCACATTAAACCTGGGTAGGTTCTATAGGAAATGTACAAGCACAGTTGTCTACCTGGTCGGAGGGGGTATCCCTCTCTCTTATCCACAGTGTACCCCTGTGGGATGCTGTAGAATTCAGGCAGCCCTCCGAACTGTCTCCACACTGTGTAATAATTGTGAAACGTTTTCATGGCATTATCTATATCGCCGATTAGACTCTGAAACAGAAACACAGGCCAATCAGTAAATACACAGATAGTCTTACCTTACCAGCAAAACTACAGTATATCCATCACAGGTTCAATCTGTTAGAAGCAGAGCATGTTATTTAAGACGGAGTGTAATGCAGGGTTTGTGTATTTGCACTTCATGACAGAGGATGGCGCCAACCTCTAACTTTTGAAATTGTATGTACCGTACATACATAAACTGTTAATACTTCTACAGTGCAGCGCAATGCAAATTCTGCCAACACCTTGTCTTGAGTGTAAGCACTAAGGTCCTATCTTGACAGAAGGCAAGAAGAATGCTGAAGTATTTAAAAAGCTGCTCAAGTATTTCACCTGCAGCCCTGGCCAGAATGCTTCCAGTGACTGAAAGATTGGCATGGACACAGTGCCTCTGTGCATCTGAACCCATAAGTACCAGTCGTCAAACTTGGTGTAGTTTCTGATTGCCTTGTCATACTCTGTAAAG
Organism: Atractosteus spatula; assembly: GCF_055471065.1. NCBI lineage: Eukaryota > Metazoa > Chordata > Actinopteri > Semionotiformes > Lepisosteidae > Atractosteus > Atractosteus spatula. The sequence continues at coordinate 6,873,266 of NC_142724.1, forward strand.
ACACAATAAGAAAATAATAACTCTGTAGCTAACATTATAAGGACAATGAAGAATGAGAAATGAAATGCTTCCATATAATCACATTAATCTCATCATGTTCAATAAATTTGTGTGTGGACAGCAGATGGAGCTATTATGTCCCTCACAATTTGCAAATAGCTGTAACAATTGAATTGGTGCATTGAATATCTCTTGAAATAAAAAATGAAGCAGTCATACCTAAAGATGGTGTATGAAAATGTAGCAGCTAAAGGGAGAGGGCTTGAAAGCATCTCACTTGTTAGCTTCACTTCACAAAATGTCAGGCAATCTGGAAACAGGGTGTGACTTCTCACCTGAGAACATAGACATCAGCTCCTCATCTTGCAGCATGATAGCTCCCTTCACCAAGTACTCAAAGTATGAATCCACGCCAGCTCCTATTCCAGCGTCTTGCGCCACCCACTTCGAGGTGACCACATTAATGTGGTTCCCCACCTGAGAAGCACAGACACGCAACATACACATCACTGCACCTCTTGCGAAATGTCCAGAAAGGAGTATCCAAAGGGCCTTTGTTCTCACTGGTTCTGAAAGCTTCACAGCAGGGAAAGTTTCACAATACATTAAAAGTAGCATAATTGCCTATAAACGTTGTTTACTTGGGTGCAACAAAAGAAAAATAAAAGAGATCACAGTTCCCACTGGAATTCTATATGATGAAATGGCTGACTTCTACCGTCTACTGACTAAATGATAACGGCATGTCATGCAAATATTTTTAAATCTGAAAACAAAGATTATCAGCAGTGTAAGGTCTCCGGAGATAGGTTTATAAAAGGAAGGTATTTTTTTAATCATGTACTACTGGTACTGGACATAAGCCCAGTCCCTAACAAGATGAAGCTCTGGATGGCCATCTTGCTAGTGGCTAGGGTTATATGCAATACCTGGAGTATGTGATTAGAAAAAATACCTTCCGACTATAACCCTGCTCGTGGAGACATTACTCCAGGCCACTTCTTTTAAGTTCTGTCAGCAGGTATAACGCTATCAGGCTTCAGGTCTCTCCTCACCAGTCCAATGTCAGAGCGTGTTTCCCAGAGTGCTTTCAAGGCCTTGCGAGCCACTTCCTCAAAAACAGGGTCGCCAGTGAGCCGGCTGAGGGCAGCGAACTCCAGAATGAAGGTGCCGGCGCCAGCAGTGCAAGTCACAGGGGTCTCGGTGGGGTTGACGCCCAGGAGCAGGTTCACTGTGCCATAGGGCAGGCCAGTCGGTGTCTGGAAGGCTTATTGGAGACGGAATATCAAAACAGACATCTCTGCGGCATATCATTACACTGTATGAAATCAGTGTTTATGGCCAACTGTACAGAAAGAAATGTTTGTTGACAGCATGGAAAGAAGCCACTAATCTGACTGTGTATAGTGTACATTACTATAGCACACTATTATTGTGAATAATTATCTCCTGTATTATTACTGTCTGCTAAGCATTTATAGAGCCAAAAGATATTTGATGGTTCTATTGCTACTGCCTGCGGTGATGTGTGCAATGGCTTACATAAGAAACATTTGCACAATCAGAATTTTGAATTTTCATTCATTCTCCCTTTCAGATTTCATTCTCCCTCTTGCCCAAGTCTCATACACCTCATGAATCTTATTATTATTAAGTCACTGAAGGGTTCACTATGAAATGGGACAGCTCTGTTCTTATATTTTTGATTTAGGAAAAAGAAGGCCGCTACTTTTGCATGAAGGTAAAATCTAATGAACGTGTTGATTCAACATCAGTAGAGGAAGCCCTGCTCACCTGGCAGGAGCTTGCGAGCAGCCTCTTCGGCCATCCCGAGAAGAGGTCCCGAGCAGGGCCAGCCTGGCTCCACCTCCACCCCTGCCCTCTTTGACAGCAAGTGGGCTGAAAGGAGGCCTCCCACCACTGAGGGGAAAAAAAACAATAAGGCCAACTGATTCTGCTTTCTGGTGTAATGCACAATGCAAACATCCCATACAGTATATCTCATAAAAAAGAGGGAATTGGTCTGTCAACATCTGTCAAGACAACATCTGTCAGTCAATAGCAATGACCCACAGTCTGCTTGTTACTGTAGGTCTTTCATGGAGAATCCCAAGACCCTAAATGTGGGTGGAGATTACACCTACCAGAAACTTGCCTTAATTAGGGCAGTGGAGGAAGCAACAGAAAAGTAGTTATACGAAAAGCATTTGTATTGAATCACCCCTAGGCTGCATCCGTTTTTTCTCATTTATATTTTCCTAAAATTGAATCCACACTGTTTTCACATCAATGATATTTGAACTTACTGAACAGTACCCCATCAATGCAGTGAAAACTGTACATTGTATTTTTGCATGCGTCAGTGGGTATATCGAAAGTGCCTGAGTAATTTTCTTATGGATTTTTTTCACAGTTATGGGCTGTGTTAAAATTAAGGAATAAAAAACATTTGCCATTACGCGTAATTATCAATGTTCGTCCTGATTTAATTAAAATACTTTACAAAATGAACCTGATAAAAATGTTTTTTTTTCTAAATGAAAAGGGGTTATTTGATATACATAGTTTGCTACAACAATAAGCTGATTGTTGCTGATTCAATGATTCATTTCTGGTTTATGTGATATTTATTATGAAGTGAATATTCAAACTGTGTATTGCTCGAGTCACACTCCGTCTTTAGCGCTTTCCCTAAGGGTGACGAGGGAGGGGCTAAGAAACTAAAAATTGGTTTTGTCAGGAAGTTCAGTCCTTTTGGTGGTGAGGGCACCAGTGATTGGGGTTCAATTCCCCATTGGACCTGTCTACCCTGAGCATTAAAACACTAAATCTCAATTAACACAATCATCCATTTTTTTTCTCAGTGTATCAAGCACTCTGCAACATAACCGAAAAACATGCGACAGATCCTGTATATTTTCCACAGATACTTGTGTTTCAGGGATCTTGCTATGAAAACATTGCCTGTAAGCGGAACATTTTGTATTACCTTCCATGTGTTCTCAACAACTCACCCCTGATATTGGTTTCAAACACAGATGCATTCACATCAATGTCAAAGTCCACTGTATCCTGAAGCAGAGCAGCCACCCGCTGAAACTCTGTATTGTTTCCAAGGATCTAAAGAAAAAGACAGAACATTTGAATGCAGCATACTAGGCTTAGGCCTCATGAGCAGTCGAAACATCAGGACCTACCTTTGTGTAATTGTATAATTTGCTGGTAATAAACACCTGCTGTGTTCCTGTGCTCTGACTTTGGGATGTGAAATTCCTCCTTTAGAGGAGGAGGTGGGGGCATTATAAACACTCTTTTTATGTAACAATCTTTTAAACTACCAATAAAAATTGCTGCCAAGAGGAGGAAGTTAACTCACCAAAAGAGTGTCAAGTGCATCAATCAACGTCAGAGAAAAACTACAGGAAATGGAAAAACATGTCACTTAATTCAATTCTACACAGCAGCTATAAATCTGAATGGGGAAGAGGGGGAGACATATGGTACCTGCCCCACGTGTCCTGCCCATCACAGGTCAGAGGTCGCAACTCATCGTAAGGAAAGGCGTTGTCAAGGTAGCTGTTGTAGGCATGATAAAACATGGACTTTATTCTTTCCCTGTAAAAACAGAGAGGGTATAATTTTGAAATACAAATGTGAACAAGACTGCCAGGTAAGAATATGCAAAGAAAGATGAAAATCTCAAAGGTCTTTTAACATTGAACAAAAATAGTGTACTACTACACAGCACCAAAAGTCGGCTTTTGCATAAATTCAATACATTGCAAACTATCATTTCACTTTCATAACAGGCCTACATTGATTTTCTCCAGTTAAAACACTGATATTTGGCCATGAGGGACCATGATAAATCCTAACCTTAAGGAATAACATTGGTTAGTCAGCTAAGGAAAACTCTGACTGATGAGTCGGTTGCTATACAATGCTAAAAATATAAAGACTATTTAGTTCATTCGCATTCCTGCCATATACTCCATAGTAGTTGAAACCACTTTTATCTCTGTGCTTATTGTAGAGAATTTACAAACTTCAGTTGAAATGAATGGTCTTAGTTTAAGAGCTTTCGTGGGGGGTAATTATGTTTATCCCGACTGCTCTCACACTACTATAATAATAAAAATAATAATTTCTCGCATTTTTTAAATAAGGATGATAAATCATTTTAACAGATAGCAGGGAACAAATAGACCTTTGGCCACTTAAAGTCTGGTACAACTCTTTTTCGTGACTTTCAAGATTTACAATATTAGAATACCTTTCTGAGAAAAGGTTTTTTTCGAAGTGAGGGCGTCTGAGCGATATACAATACTTGATACAATAGGCATTGCTTTCTGAATGATTACTTCCTGTTTATGTGATCATAATACCAAATGCGAATTTATTATTTAAGCTACGTACTGCTACGTATTTAGCCAGACTCCGGCTGTAGCGAGGTTCCCCCTGAAGAAACAGTCTGTTCCGAACGAACCTGTAACGTGCCATGTCTTGTTCTGTAATGTCTTTTCCTCTGGCATGGTTTATTATTGGCAAAACATTAATGACACAAAAAATTACTGTGCAGAGGTACTTCAGCATGGAGAACCGGGAAATGGAGAAAGGACGACTCAAGTCGCTGTCTAGATGCAACATTAATTTCTTAAGAAAAATTACATTAAGAAAAAAGGTATCTTAAGAAAATCCCCACTTCTTCTCGCAAAGCTGTTTAGAAAACGTATGAGGAAGCGATTCAACTACCAAATGAGCCTTGAATCCAGCGCTGACGTCATTGTTGAGCGACGGAGGCCTCTTTTTTTAAAGGGGCAGCCCTTAATTCATTATATTCCAAAATGCCAGATATCCTCTGATTTTCGACTTACATTATCATTCTCAATAAAAAGCTATTTATTCTCTTCAGTTTCTCACACATCTTATGTTCCGTCAGTTCTCCGATTTTTTTGTTGCCATAAGACATTAATGTGTGTTGTTTTTTAAACAAATATTTGTCAAGGAGGAAAACTAGAGGAGACCCCTGTAGGTCAGAATAGAGATTGCAGGGAGTGCACCTGGCCGAGTCCAAAACTACCTTTTATTTGGCTTCTGTCCTAAGAATTGAATTAAGATAAAAAGTTGAAAGCACAGTCATTGTCATTCTGCGTAGTGAATAAAATATCATACTGTACTTAAAATTCACATTAATCTCAGGATCACAAATACAAAGTGCTTGACTGTACAGTAATAATTATTACAAGTACAAGTACAACTTATATATACAAGTAGGTAGCTGCGTCAGCATTCGTAGGCTGCAAAGAAACAACCTTTGCAGTAAAAATCATTATTTTGACCTTGCTGTCCCGATACGTTTGAAGGTCAGCGTGTGTGATAGTATACAAGCACACGCCTATAGACTACAGGTATTATATTCAGACGCTAAAAAATGGCCCATAAAATATTTCCACCACACTATCAAAACACAGTTTGTTGCTGGAAATACTACAATGATTGAAAAGCTGTAGCTGAGGGAAGAAAGGTATGTGGTGTTAATCGCGTTCTCCATCTTTTCTATCTTACAAGGTAGTCCAATAGAATACAATCTACTACAATACTGGACCATGACATCAGCTGCTAACTGTCTGAACTGGAGGAGAAGCTATTGTGACGTCTGCGTTGTTGTGTATTTGGCTTTCCTTATTAAAAGCAAACATCTAACACTTCTCATTCAAGGTTACGGGCTAATGAACCACTCGACTTTCAATTTAACCCCAATGTCCACATATATGAATACAAACACTACTGTTAATTGAACAGTCTATATATATATATTTTGATTTTATGGTGTTGTTTGATATTTTATTGTTTTTATAACTAGCGAAACGTTTCAGCTGTTTGTGGACGTGTCCGTATTAATCTCTATATAGCACAATACAGTACATATGCTCCAAACCGGATCGCAGAACACGCGTTGCTGCTGCCTGCTGTCTTCAAATAGCTGTTGTACCTTGCACTTTGCTCATGGTGTCACGATCTAATACGCCATGCTTTGGTTTTTATTTCACACTTTTAAATTAGAACATCATAGCTTTATAGTTTTACAAAACACAGCTGAGCTGCAAAGGAGCATACAGTATCTCGTTTTTTTTTAATGCCCAACCTCCTGGGGGCGTAAAATATTCTCCTTTTGGCTCGTAGGGGTTGTCCTATTGCTGTCTTCGGCGCATCATGTAGTACCGCCCTTCAAGTGTGAGACTGGCGTCATTCGGGCAGGAATTGAGACAGCTCGGGAGAAACGTGTAGTGGAAGAAGACGGTGGATCCGGAATCTTTACAAATTGCACGCACATTTTCGGAGAAGCTAAAGCCTTTTTTTAGTCTAAGCAAGCGGTGAGTAGCGCAAGGTGTGTTGCCGTTGTATCTGATCAGGTGGTAGATGCAGATATGTTGCCGGGTTAAAAGCAAGTTTATTCAAATTGCGGTATGCTGTTCGCACTCTTTACGGTACAGGACAGCAATACAACAAAATTGTTCCCCCCTTCTCAACACTGTTTATAAAATCTCTTGCATGCCGTTTTAATGTTGTTAAATCAGTTATGATCGTGTACGCAGTGCTTCAGGAAATGGGAGCGTCGACCGAGAACAGGCGAGCGAAGATGCGTGTTATTTAAATCATAAAATCAGATGTTTTAAAGCAAGCTTTGAAAATGCTGTACTGTGAGGTGATGTTTATACCGTCAGTCTAAACAATTTGTGCCCTTTACGTAAAGAAAAACGTGAGTTTAGCATTAGCATTGTTCTTGTACGCAGTTGTTGTTAATTTTCAAGTTGATCGCCACACTGCGTGGTCTTTAAATATTGTTCTCTTAAGGCTTACTCGTAGTCGTTTGTGATCGTCCTGTTACTTCTTTTTCCTGTGTGTCTTCATTTTGACACCTACTTTTTTAGGAAGTAGCGATGCCCTGATTCAACAGATTTCTACCACACAAGGGTGGACGGGTGGAAGCAGTTGCGTGTAGCCAGACCACCCCTATCCCTCCCAGTTTAAGGGTATTTCCATTTATCGGTTCGTTAGCTACTGGATCTAACTGGATCTTCTTTGCTTTTTTGTTACGACAGTCCATTATCTCGAAGACAGACTAGGTATAAAATGCATGCGGCACTGTATACGGTACACAGTGAATTTGAGACACAATAACCATTTGAGTTCCGATTCCGCCGGATCGGTTGCACGGCGAAGTGCGGGAGTTATGTCGTGTCATGAGCATGTATTTCAGGTGTGACTAATGTGCGTAACACGGTTCTGCAGCTGTTACAGTATGTTACTGTGATATGTTATTGTGTTTCATCTATCATAGTTCTTCTGGGCACCATTAATAACATTTACAGTATAAAGACACATGCTTACTGTAGGTGTGCTTTTGTTTAGGTATAGGATTTGCGAGAAATTAAGAGCAAGTCACTCCTTACCGGTCTCAAATTCACATAAGTAGAAGTGCTCGATGACTCTGTCATAACTTCATGTTTCGTCTTATTTTGCCGAATATTATCTTTATATTAAAGAAGCTTACACGAGGGATCGCATTTTTGTAAAACGATTACATGGGAAAAGCAATTTACTGGTGTTTAGAGGTTGAACTGTCCATTTTTTGTATATGTACTGTATAGTACGTGCAGGGACAAGTGGATTTGAATAAGTAATGAGTGTCACGGACTGTATGTGCTCTTTGTGTTTGGAGACCAGGAGCTGAATAAAACCGTCCACGTGTTGAGCCTGAAGGTCTTAGACGTTTCAAACTTTTCAACAACAATTGCAACAATTCCAATAATAATTGTACTGTTTGTTTATTTTCGAGGAATAACAATAGGCCAAACCGGGCAATTGGACTCAAAATAAATTGGTTCAAGTAGTAGTAATAAACCTGTACCTGTTCCTCCAAATGACTTGTCTGAGGTAATGAAATAGAGCAGCAGGTGTGGGAAGGTGACCCCACACAGAGGAATTGCAGCAGTTAACAGGGAGTGTGTGTACAAAACACAGCCAGAGTAACTGAATGCATAACAATTGCTTTTTGTGTTCATGTGCTGAAAAGGTCAACACGGCTCTCCCTGTGACTCTGTATTTCACTCCATTATGTGGTCCACCTTCTGTTTACGTACTAACAAAATTAATATACAAATAAACCTCAGAGAGGCTCAGTGCATATATTTGGGCCAAATACCACAATTTGTGTGATGTGCAAAGATCATTGTTATCGGTCTTCAGAGCAGGGATAATATTTCCAGTATTCTGCCTGTTCAACACTAGATGCAAGTATGGCCTGTATCTAATCAAGAGTTTAAAAAATCATTTTCCCATACTGGTAGGAAAAAAAAAATCAGTAGCAAGCTCTAGGCTTCTGCTAAGTGTGTCTTCTTTGTCATTGAAACCTAGGGTTTGATTCTTGTACACTTCATAGTACCTTGCTTAGGAAAAGCAGGAATGAACTTTTCCACTATAGAGGTAGAATGCTTTTCAAAGTGTTTTAGTAATGAGACTGTGGAATGAAGTGTACTGTACATTATTGATGCTGTTTGTGCAGACCTTGTGATATTTGCTTGAATATGGATTGATTTTTGCACCAGTTGAGCATGGGTAGAATCTAGGCATTTTTGGCTTTATTTGACAAAATCTGCTTTGCTTTATTTTATATGGGAGTAGAAACATAATGTGAGTATAAACAGCGAAAGTGCTGCACGATGAAATAGACTTCTGTGATGGAAAGGTTCACATCCTCTCTGTAGAGCTATGCAAAATAATTGTTTCATTTTTCAGATGGTATGCTGTTAGGATGTGTTTAGAAAGACATGGATTGAAAACACTGTCACCTTAGATAGAAGACTGGTGGTTTCTAGAGTTTGTATTGATGAGGCCTAAACACTGCCAGCAGACATGAACCAATTGAGTGAGGAGAGAGGAAAGGAATTTATCACATAGCCACAGTTATTTGTTTCATTTATCAGTTCTAATCATATGCATAAGTGCTTATAATCAAAGGAGTATTTTTTACTAGTTTGTATAATCTGAATAACTTGACAGCTAATATCAGGGAATACATATGCGTTAATGTTCCCCATTCAATGAATACACTAAAGAAAAATAAACTCTTTGTAAATTGACTCAAAAATAATTGAATTGTTGTGTCATGCAGCTCTGTCTCATTACGCTGTGACTGGCAGCAGTTTGGCATGCAAAGGTAAAGGTCCAACACTATAAGTTGAATGTAACAAGGATGTAACAGAATACAATTAAAGTGAAAGCTGTATTTGGCATAGCTGAATTTAACCGATCTTGCAAATTACTATTGCTTGAGCTGAAACCAAATAGGGTTGTATTGCTTTAGTTTCAGATACTGTATTATAGATAGATACTTATTTATCCCGTAAGGGAAATTGCAATTGCATTTTAGTCAGTTTGACTAATTGAATTGATTGATAAAGAGAAAGGAATATGGAAAGTTCTGTAATGGTATCCTGAATCAATAATTTGGTATGTTCTTGATTGCTCATTGCTACATGTACATTATTAGTGTTAAATTAGAGGCGTTGATTGCTTCACAGGCTTACAAACCTAATCTTTACAAATACTTAGCTGAAATCTGTTTGCTTTATGAACTCTGTGTTTAGTACTCCATAACAAATATTTGAAATGCATTGTGCTCTCATTATTTTATACATTCATAAAAGTTGCCCAGTTTGTATCGGAGCAGTGTTGAGAATGCTAAGCTAAAGCATTACTGTACTTTTTCAATTAACGTTTAGTATGGATCATGGGTTAAATGTGAATAACAGTGAAAGGGTTGAAACATGGGACATGATTTTAATTAAGTTGTGTACAATATTAATTTGTCTTTGTTAGTGCCGCTTGACAGCTTATCAATGCTAGTCTAATACAAAAAGAAAATGAAAGAAAAGAAAATCAAGGCCATCCATCTAATACGGAAACATTTGGGAATTAAAAAAATGGCAGTTTAGATTAAAAGCAGTTTTAATGAACCTTGTCTAACAATTTTTTTATTGTTCTGAAAAATATATTCTTTTTATTGACCTCGAGTTTGTTCTGAATTAAATGTAGAGCAGTAAAAGACAGCTTTTAATTTTTTTTTGTTTTGAGCTTTGGTTGAAGTGTAGTTGTCACTGTTTGAGCCGGAGGACACTAGCCAAAAACGGCGTGTGTGTGTCTGAATTACCTCATGTCTTAAAATTATTGTGAAATTACCTCATGTCACCATTAAGTGAAGTCTGGCTGCCTACATCACCAGACTGAGCGCCTCATTTGCAGCACGTACAGTCAGTATGTGGAGGACAAGATGTCATTACCTCTGTGCGGCACAGTATCTTAAGAGGCGAACAATTTGTTCTTGATTCAGTCCTCTTCTGTAGTGTATCATATTCTATTTTTCTGTAAAAAGGTTGTGGATTACTGTAAACTGTAAATGGAGTGCCCACGTGTAATGTAACTTTGTGGTGGTTTTGTTATCATTTTCTTCCTCCTGTATTCTTAATGCAGTCAGAGCTGAAGTGAGATAGTCTCAGTGTGTGCAAAATACATTCAGTGTGTTACGATGCAAATAAGTATGTATGCTGTTTGGAGCCTGGCAGTCCAGTAAAAACATGAAAACAGTTCTTGAGTCTTACTTTCTAAACGGAAGACGCTTGTCTTTTTGTTTTATATGAGGTTACCTTGATTATTGTACCCAGAGAAGCATTGTTACTCTAAATATCCTATCAGCGATGAAAGGTCAAATATTGAATTGGCACACAAAGTAACAAAGGAGAAAGATAACCCCCACCACCACCACCACCAGTTGGCATTATATTTTAAAGATAAGTTAACCTTCCAGTTCCTTTTTTTGCAGTTCTTGCAATACTCTTTACCCAAAAGCAGTTCTTTAAGAAATGGATTAGTTTGTGTTCATATGAAGAAGCAGCGTCCAGCTTCAAAGCTTTGGGCAGTGGTTGCAGATCATAGTGCTAATAGCTATACTGTAGGTGCTGCCCATTTCCCATTCCTACCTCAGGGCTTTAAAACTGAGAAAAAGGGAAAAACTCACTGGAAATGAACGAGCCGTGGGCCGTGTGTGAGTTGAATGTGGCCAGTGTAAGCCAGTTTGTCTAACTGCGTGTTCCAGCGGGGCACCTCATTCAGACCACACTGCCCTGCAGAAAAGATTTCTTTCCATATGAACTTGTCCTCAATGGAGCTGTGGCAAAAGGATGTCAAATGACCTATGACTCATTTGGGAGTATTACTGTATGTCCTGTGTCCAAACTCCTATGGGTTTAGACAGAGGGACAGCAACTTCTCTGGCTCTATAGCAGCTATATCACCCTATATCTATAGCAGATAAAGCAGCTTCCAGCAGCTATATCACCCTGCACCTCACCACTGGCAGCCCACTGAAGCGAAGCAGGTGTGAGTCAGGTCAGTACCTGGATGGGAGACCTCCTGGGAAAAACTAAGATTGCTGCTGGAAGAGGTATTAATGGGGCAAGCAGGGGGTGCTCACCCTGTGGTCCATGTAGGTCCTAATGCCCCAGTAAAGTAACGGGGACACTATACTGTAAACAGGTGCCGTCCTTCGGATGAGACGTAAAACCGAGGTCCTGACTCTCTGTGGACATTAAAATCCCAGGGCGTCTCTCGAAAAGAGTATGGGTGTAACATCGGTGTCCTGGCCAAAGTTCCCATTGGCCCTTACCAATCATGGCCTCCTAATAATCCTCATCTATGAATTGGCTTCATTACTCTGCTTTCCTCCCCACTGATAGCTGATGTGTCGTGAGTGTTCTGGCACACTATGGCTGCCGTCACATCATCCAGGTGGATGCTGCACATTGGTGGTGGTGGTGGAGGGGAGTCCCCATTACCTGTAAAGTGCTTTGAGTGGAGTGTCCAGAAAAGCGCTATATAAGTGTAAGCAATTATTATTATTGTTATTTAATCTTCCAATCCTTTTTTTTTTGTTTGGTTTGTAGTTTTTAGCTTCCCTTCATCAAATTACAAAGATTAAGCAGGTAACCTGAGATCATCACATTTTTGTTTTCATTTCATGTACCTGAGCTTGCAAGTATTTTTCATCTGAACTCCTTTCTCAGCAGCCTTTCAGTCAGAAAGAGGTTATAGGAAATGTAAAAGGAGGATGTCTTTGGGTTCACTGCTACTTAAGGTACAAACCTCAACTGCAAGACAAATCATGAAGATAAGTTTGCAACCTTGACTTGGGTAACAAAAATTTGTTTGGTTATTGTAATGAAAGTAAGAAAGAAGACAGAAAGAAGCATGTTTTTGTTTACAAGAAAACAATTGAATGACCAATGTCCCTAATTCATACCCAGCTCCCTGTGAACATACGTCCTGCTGAAGAATGTGGTATTTCTAGGCAGGAAACAGTATGTAATGGAGTGCAGCATCTGTCTGTCACACAGACAAGCAGTGTGTACATCCAAGTTAAAAATAATCACCTTTTTTGCAATTTGTATTTTCCAATACATAAATTAGAAATAATTTATGAACATGAATTTGTTCAGCTGCCTGGCCTTTCCTTGCTTCTTGTTCTGTGCCATCAGGCTGCAGCCACTGTGCATCAGACAGCTCTCCTATTGGCTCTTTTGCTTCCTTCTCTCCTTCTATTTCTGTAGCACATCCCTCTGGAGGACCACACAGCTCACAGGAATAGCGATTGTGAGAAGGCTGAGTGACGGATTGAAACCGGTGGACTTGGCTGGTGTTTAGCAGTGAAATAATTACAGAACAATGCATTTGCCAAAATTATAGAACGCCCAAATGTCTTCTGTTATAAACAGCATATGCCCCGCACCCACCTAATGTCCAGGATAAAACTGCAATGTCAGGAAAATTCAATGTCAGGACAATCCTAGCTACCCTTTTGTTTTTGTTTCATAGATCTTGAGTTTCTGATTAAAAATGTTCCCTTCTGTAGGTTCAGATCTGGTCTGGTTTATCATGTGAACGAGCGTACCGGAGGAACAGATTCTCTCCCAGATATCCCCACGGGTGTCCAGATCTAGTGGTGGTTTCCCTCTCCCAGAACTGCAAACTGGGTTTTAATGCTTCCCTCCTGTAGTACTTCCTGTAGTATGAGTCTGGTGATAAGCAGTTAATGTTAGATAGCAGAGTTTCTGCCTTTGTGTACCCAAGCTATTTGAATTCATGGGTTATCTTGTGTTTTGATTCTGAGGTCTCTTCTTTTGACTCCCAGTGCTTGAGGTGCAGCTGGAACCACAGTCTTGTCATAAAATACACCGTAGTAGTTCATGTAGGGAGCTGCGTCAGCATGCGTAGGCTGCAAAGGAACAAGTAAAGGTTTATTCCATGCTGAAAAGAGAAGAAAAGAAACACAACATTTCGGCTGTGGAGCCTCCTTTAAGTGTGAGGGTGTGAAGGTGTTTCTTTTTTTCTCTTTCTAGCACGGAATAAACCTTTACTTGTTCCTTTAAAAAATACACTGTTACAGGCCTTCTGTATTTTGTGCCCTGTGTTAGAAAACGATTAAGATATGGTAATTACATTGGGATAGGGTGTATTAAGCTACAATTGTGAGTAAGTGAGCTCAGTCTTTTCTTTTTTCCGAATGCGCCTGGATAGAATCACAGAGAATTTTTCCTGTCATTCCTTAACCTGCTGTCAGGAGAGCAGGAAAGCTGAAACCTGCCAAGTGGAGTGCATTGAGAGTTGGAAATCAGCACAGGACAGACCTCTGTGTACAATCTCAAAACCATCAGCCTCCCTTAATGCATTGCAAGATATGCATCAAGGTGTCCTGATCTTGTAGTAGTTCCCTCTCCTATAATCTGATCTCTTTGTGTGATCTTATTAAGAGCCAAATGGAATGGTAACGTGATTCACCTGGAGCAACACAAATTGAGGTTGAGGCATAGTTCATTTCTGTAATGGCACAGATTCATACGTCTTGAGCCTTGCAAGCTTATTCTGTTGCATGTTATGTCTTGTATTCCAAAGGAGTTGTTCTTTTCTGATTCAGAAATTATGTCTTATTCTTTGGTTTTGTTTCATAACTGTTTCTACAGTTATTTAGAAAAATGAAGTGCTGCATTACTGTGTTGCTCTGGGTGTATACAGATATGTCAGGAGAATAAGGATGTATTTGTAAAAATTCTAAGTTGGATGCCCAAATAGAGAAGACTAACAAGTTTCCTTGACCCAGTGAAAATGCTTTATATTTAAAAATAACAAACTGAGTGCTATTTCCCACTTGTTTTCATTACTATCTGATGGATAGTTGAGCTCTGCAGAAATACAAAAGGAAATAAATATCAAACACTTCAGTGCCGCTTTATGAATATTCTAATGAAATTTAGAAATCTTTTGAAACTCCCTTGCGAGTGCTGTGTAACTTTGCATATGCTGTCATGGGATGAAACGGATCTTTTCAGTTTCTGGCTTTCTCTTGGAATTGCACACTTCTGATGTTTTTTAGTTTTAACCAGATTTCTTTTCATTATGTTCCTGGAAATAAAAAATAAAATAAAAAGCCATTGTACTTTGCACAGTGGTTATGTTGCTGTATGTTTTGTGTTACATTAATTTGGTGGCCTGGTGTTTCAGTTCATTGCACTGCGTTGCGTAGAGGGTCAGGGAAATGAGAGATTTATTAAAATTTTGGAAAATAACATTTTCTTGATTTGTCATTTGCCTACAATTAATGCCACCCGTCTATAATTGAGAGTCAAGTGAAGCAAAAGTCATAGATATAACAGCTCCAAAGTGGACGTAATAGTACGATCTTTCATCACTCACACAACGTTTTGTAAGTGGTAAACTACTATGGATATTCTGTAAAGCATCATGCAGTTAAGAGAAGAAATGCCAGGAAATTTCTGGCACTCCCCAGATCTCCTCTTTGCTTTGACTTAGACTGTGACCTTGGGGAAGGTAAATTGAATGAAAATGGAGGACTAGAGGGTTAGCCATCTTTAGCAAGCAGCAACATGTTCTTGTGACCTAATAAAGCACTGTGCACACCAGAGAAGGTGCTGATGTGTGCACAGGGTGTCTGCTCCTGTGGAATTTTCCAGGAGCCAGCCAGCCTGATGAATACTACAGTGCAGTCACAGGCTGGAGTGCCTTTTAGAGCAACAGAACTGGAATATTTAATTAAGGACCTTTACATTTGTTTTTAAAAATTACCATTGTGCATTTTAGTGATGCATAGTGTACTGTGCTTTATAGTCTGTGAATGTATGTGCGGGCCCGTTATTGTAAATGGAGAAAGTGTGTGAGATGTTAGATTTCTGCTACATTTACTGAGAATAAAGGGATTAAACATCTAGATTTGTTTTATGCGAATTCAGACCTACGTAACAACACTAGTGGACATTTCATGTGAAATAACATGTCTCGGATACCTCGTTGAGAGCTCTCCTTTGAAACAGTGCTTGCTCATAGTAAATCTTTTTGAGACTGCAGGTAAGCTTGTGGATTTCTGTGTGTACACAATGTATATTATTTCTGATCAATTTATTTTTATTTCTTTTTGTTTCAGATCGGTCATATACAGTATTTAATATATACCAAACCCTGGATCCTTAAAACACAATTCTTGTAAATCATGTGCAGAAAATTGAATCTAATTGAGCGGTTCCTGTTGTCGCTTGATTGTCTCTTTGCTCATTTGCAATTGTCATGCTGTTCCCTCTTCATTATTAATAAGCAGTGTACCTTAGTCATTATCTGATGACCTATTCCTGTACTCCATTATCACAATGGTCCACATTGACAGAATACTTACACAAGGCTCAATGATTCCTGCTTAGCAAACTGTATTTTCTCAGAGCCTCTCCGTAATCATAAAGGTGTATCCCGCCTTGTGTTTGTTGCTTCTGGGGTTAGGCTCCGACTGCCCTGCAAACCTGCATTGGATATAGCAGTTAGTGGATGGATGGATGGTTGTAGTGGAATGCTGCAGGCTGAAATTGGGGATGTTGGTGGAGTAGCCCTGGTGTACAGTGCCCCTCTATACTGTGCGTTAAGAGCCCGGCCACAGCTCTGCTTCTTCCTGTGACACCAGTGCAGCCTCATGTGCATGATAATGGCACTGTACCTTTTTTAAAACTGCTACTCTGCTGTGGTTTCCTCATCCTGAAACAACCTGTCTTTGGGAGGAAGGGCTAGCAGCCTGACCAGAGTGCACCAACGTTTCTTTTAGAAATGGAGCACAGCTAAAGAAAAGAATCCTCTGTTCAATGTTTGTTTTTTAAAAATACTCTTTATTTAAAATCCTTATTCCGAATGTGCCCAAGGAACAAGTGAAAGAAATATCCCTTTAAATCTGTCAAGGTGTTAATGAAGAGTCAAAAGCGAAAGTCCTTGCAGGACAGGTGGCACCAGTGTATCCTAATGCAGCAGGGAGCGAATGCATCATCGTACATCATACTGGCAGAGCGGTATTCATTACAGCCTGCGTCGTGCCCCAAACAAACAGCACTAATATGGTTGCCACTGCGCTGCCTTGATTATTAATGTACAGGGGATGGAATTCCTCCTTCACACTTGTATTGCGAGAGGAATGCTGCCGCGCATCGCAGGAAGCAGATTAACCCAGATGGAAAATTCACCCCAAGATCCTTAATGAGTTCTCCTCCCCCTTCTCTATCTCTACGAGCAAATCTCTTCCCAGTATCCATCCCCACCCCTCCCACACCAGCTACCCAGCAGCAGGGAGCAGCAAGGTCAGAGAGAGCTATTTAGGTAAGCGCAGGTTGCTCAGTATCCATTGTGTTTCTGTATTGGAAAGTGAGATATTAATTATTAGCTTTTGTTGGACCAACAGGAATGTAATGTAATGTAATGTGTGTTGGGGGGTTGGGTTAGTCATTTTTTTCAGCCTTTGCCTTTTTCAATCAGTTACACATTAACCACCAAAGGTAACAAGTGTTTTTTTATGGTTGGTTGGAAAAAGGTTGTCCACCATAATATAAAGGCCATCCTGCATTGTAGCATTGAACCACGCATGACTTCAGAATGGGAACTGAGACATCTCAAGGTTAACATTCCTAAACTAAATGGATTATCCTCGCAGTGAAGAGGAAGACGTTCCAGATCCTAAGTGTCACACGTAATCTAAGACTAAAGCATTGCTCTTTGTAACTGGAGCTCAGAGTTTAAGTTTACTTGATCAGGGCTATGTCTCACACTCTTGACTGATATTAAGAATCTGCAAGACAAGGCAATCTTATTTTGTAAGAAAATACAGGCAGATCATGCTAATTCTAAACAAAAATATGTACAATAAAAAGGGTTGATTACCAAATTCCAATGTGTTAGATGTTGCATAAATTGGAAATGGGTTCTTAAACGTAATGTTCGCTTAGATAAATTTGAGGTGTTTTGTCTGAAACGTTGTAGGTCAAGTTGAAAATATGCTTCATGTTCCTCATTAAGTGAATTTGGATTTTTCATCAGGCTTCTTGTCACGAAACTGTCTGCTTTTCTTTCTTTTGTCTTTGAGAGCATGCTGTCAGTTGTTTAACGGAGGTCACAGGCTGACATTACATGCAATTGTATCCGAATGTAAACCGAGTGAAAGTATCCCTTCATTGATCGGGTTTGTGGGAAACAACAGTAAAATGTTTTTTGTTCACTGCAAAGCTTGGAATCCTGTTTTTTCTTAGCTTGCACTGGGTTAGTGATGAACAAATCCGGCAAGTAATAAAAGCGTTGTTTTTTGCTGTAGTGTCATTGAGAAGGCAAAAAAAGATGGCAAAACAGAAATCCTTTTCTTTTTTCAGACACGGGCATGTACTGATTTCTTTTGTATAGTAGTCAGATCAGTGACCTTGTTCCTGCTTGAAAGGTCAGTTTTTAAGCAAAAGGTGGGGGAGCAAAAGATTACAGTTTGTAGAAGGGATTGAGAAAGAGCCACATCTTTTTTTAAAGACTAACATGAGTTGCAATTTATTGAGGAATTGTTCAAGGCAATGGTGAAATAGTAATCGTTCTACACTCCACCTGAATCAGATGGAACACAGTGGAAGGAAAAGAGCCACATGCTGCCATCAATTATTCACCAGTCTCTCTCTGACAGGCAGGTAAAGATACCTTCTGCTTCCAAAAGAAACACTAGAGGAATACTATGTGCTTTCTTCTCAGGACTGTAGCTCTGAGGACGGCAGCCATTAAAATGATTAACCTTCCCCGCTCAGCCTCAATGCAAGTCCAAGCACAGACCTGAATAAGTATAAATACCTGAAGTAGTATGCAGCTAAATAGCTTTGCACTGCACGTTAAGAGCATAATATTGTATTTTTTCTGTAAGTGTGAGTTCAGTAAAATTGTTCAGTTGCGCCGTTCTCTATTTCTGCTTCCATGTGTTGGAGGAAATGCTCTGTGAGTGATGAAATGCTGGACTAAATTTAGTTTTAACAACAAGAAGGCGTGAGGACTGAGAATCAAGATAAACTGTAGCTGTAGCCAGTATACAAAGCAACAAACTTATGTATTTTAGCATTTTATCTAACTAGTTTGAAACGCATCCTTCATTTGGGTAACCAATAGCTACAAAAATAAAGTCTGGTGGTGCTTATAAAATATAGCTGTCTAGCCAAAGTGCATGAAGAAGCCTCTTGAAGCTTTGGCTCTCTGCTGGGGTCACCTTGTTAAGCTTTGAGTGGCAAGATCTGTAGACAAAACAGGTGTGTCTGTAGTCAGCACACATCGATTGATTAGGAATCCTAGAACAAACACACAGTAGATTTGGACTGCCTGGTGTGGGCTGGCCATAAGAGTTCATCACTTACCCCTCTGTATCCACAGACTTGCGGACACTTCATCACTCAGAAGCAGCTGATCTTAAATGGCTAGGAAAAGATTGTTAAATTGCTGCTTATCATCTTTGGTCTTTTTTTCCACAGTCCTATCCAAATAACATCATTTTGGTTACATAAAAAACAATGAAAACCTCAGTGTTTACTGTGGCTGGCTCTGGAAATCTGCAATTTCTGAAGCCCACTGTTATGACTAAGTACAACACTAGTCATACATATTTAAAAAAGATAGTATCGATGAATATTGCTTTAGTTTCTGATTTCAGTGTGCTGCATGCCGCTTGCAGGCAAGTGTCAGATGCAATGGATGCATTATATTTCTGAAGTCAACCTGTTTCTGTGCATTCCTAATATGAATATGTCTGTGTACAGTCTGCACTTGTGTAGACTCACTGCTGTGCTAGTGCATGAGTTTTGATAGCAAGGAGCAGGACAAAATGTAATCACCTGGTCTTCATATTCCATGTAATATTAGGGAAGATGTGTCATATACATATACACTAAATGTGAGCACTATGAGCATGCATTGTTAACATAGTTAAAAAACACCTGGCTTTGTATTGCTTACCTTGTTTCTGAGCAAGGGGTTTCAGCTTTTTCCAGCATCTACCCCTGATAGCATCCCACCGATTTAGACTTTAAATCAAAGTGTACGATGATGATGAACAAGTGCTGTTTAAAATTCACATTTACAAGAACCGTAGGACAGTACATTCAACTGTAAATAACAAGAGCTCAGAGGAAACCTATTGTTAAAGAAAACCGAGAATTAAGAAAGAAAACTAGCAGTGTGTGAAGCAAATACTCTGTTTCTGGGAACCTCCTGGGGGATGACTCCCGGGAGATCTCAAACCCTTGAAGACTGCTTCTTCGAGTGTTCTTTGGAAAGGTTTTGTTTTCCAAAAAGAACAGAATTACAGTAATCTGCTTTGACCTCAGTCCTCTGCATGTCTTCATTCTCAGTGATTACCACTGCAGTAGCATCTTCTGGTATTATGAAATTCCCTGTTATTATGAAAATGAGAGAAATTAGGAAATTTCCACTGGGGGAGGCTGAAAAGTTGCTCTCCAAAACCAGGAGGACCTCTGCAGCTGTTCAGTCACTTGTGAATTCCATCGAAGACGCAGATGAAAAAAAGGCCTGCCGCTCTCTGTAAGCTCATAGAAATGTACCAGACAGCTTGTGTTAATGGTCAGGAGGAGGGCGTAGAAGGAGAAAGTGTATGGGGCTGGGAGTGGAAAATTAAATTGGTCTTTCAAATATTATGAATGGGTGAATAGAACTCTTTACTTAGTGAGGCATTAGTATAAATCCAGAGTGTAATTTGACTTTATGGTGAGTTCCTTTTTTGTTTTTTTTCCTTTAGTCCCACATGGAATTCCTCAGAATATTCCATTTCTTCTCTGCAAAACCTGATGTAACTTTGTCTCTTAGCAACCGCAGAAGAACCTCAGAAGGCCCTTCCTTAGTCAGGAGTGGCCATTTCAGACAATCCATGTGTTGGTTAAGCAGGTTAGAAGTTAAAACTCTGTGCCCCCGGAGAACAAGATATGACGCGAGAGAGCTTTTTTTTTTTCTCTCGAGCCAAGCAAAAAGATTTTTCCTTCTTGTGGTTGTGCAATTTGAAGTTGAAGCATAATTCATCTGAGATTTTGATTTTGTTTAAGAGGAGTGGCAGGTAAAAGTGTGTGGGGAAATGTAAATGCTGAAAATGAAGTAACCCCACAAGAAATTCCTTTTTTCAAATAAGACTTGCAAGTTCCAAACCCTCTATTACTGCCTTGGTAATAAACTCAGGAGATTATTGCTGGATTTAGGACTTTGTTTTCTAGTGATGAACTATAGCCAGAATAGGACATGGAGCTGGGTGCTGTGATCTTTTTTAGGAACACCAATTCTCCCTAAAAAAATAAATAAATGAATCTTACTTAAAGCTTTTTACACCAGTAAGCTTCAATATTATATATTATTTTGGTTTGGTCCTTTCACACTGAAGCTGCATCATTGCCCCCTATACTTCAATAATCAGAAAATATGGTGGTAGCATATTCCCGTTAACTTAATCAATCTCTGTACAGCAGCTTAATCCATCTGACAGCAACTTTTCCTTTCGCCTTTGTCATTATAAGCTTGTGAATGCAGCTCAGACTGTGTTCTGCCAGTTGGCCTCATATGAAAAGGTTTTTTTTTTCTTGAGAATCCAAAAATATAAAATGACCTGTATGCCAGCAAAGGGGCAATGATGAAAAGGCTCAAGTCGCTGTTCCTTTTTTTAACTGAGTGCAAATTGGATGTAAATTGGGAAAATGGAGTCAAACACACTGTGGTCATGGTGGCAGAATACCAGCCACAGTCTTCTTTACCAGCGAGTAAACTTCCCTTTTTTTCTCAGGGATGAAGTGGGGGAATTGTTTTCAACACCAGCTCGTATGCGGTCTCTGTTTGCTTGAAAGAATTTGAATTCTTAGGGGTCACAGTGCTTAGCTTCGCTGCCTTGCAGCTCTGGGGTTCGATTCCTGGGGTGCTCTTTGTATGTCCCCCTGGGTTTGCGTGGGTTTCCTCCCACAGTTCAAACACATGCAGGTTGGTTTATTGTCTGGTAAAATTGGCCCTGGTGTGCGTCTGTGTCTGCATGTGCCCTAAAAATGGAATGCCATCCCATTCAGAGTGTGTCCTGCCTTCCGCCATACGGTTGCCAGGATAGGCTCCATGGTTAGAAAATAGCAGAATGGATATTAATCCTGCTACCCTAAGTTTGAGTTGCCCTTCTTCCTTCTCAGTAAATTATTGTATTCAGTGTTTCTCTCTTTCAAAGGAAGTGCAGGGTCGCACCTTTTTCTGCCTGCCGACTGTCTACGACTTTAATCAAAGAAGGAGAAACATGATAGTAAATTTTGCAACTTATTTCTGCAACTTCACCCTGGATTGTACCCTTGTAATCTTTTGTTTTTTCTTATCTCATCCTCCATGATTTGTCCCTGGCTGGTAATCATGACTTGTTATTATTAATGTACTGCATGGACAACTGGCTAAATTTCAAAAGTAACAGGGATCATTTCAGAGTAAGAAAGACCAATAGGCAGCCGCTCTGTGCAAAATTAGTGTATGGCATGTGTAGAGGACAGCAGACAGTCTGGGCAAAGAAGAACAAGTGTGACTGTAACTATAATAAAAGTAATAAAAGCAAGAGCTGTTTAAGAACAGCTGTGGAGCTAAATGTCTAAAGCATGTGCAGTTGTTGTAAGAGCAGGCCTAATGATGAGTGTTCTGAATTATATGATCAGATTTACTATAGATTAAATATTCCATGTGGTAACAGGGTTGCCTTTGGTGTTAGGAATGTAAATTAAATGAGCACCTCCGTGAGATCATTTATTTCTCTAAAATGTGAATAGTTATGTAGTAAGATATGTGGATGAGGAGTGACCAGTGTGGCTTTCAGGGAAGAAGGAAGACTGAATCTCAAAACAAGCAAAATGGGTGAATCTCCTTGTTTTGAGACTGCCCCTAGAATGTGGGATTACGAGACGCTAGATTGCATTTTCTTTCTGAATCAGTTTCTTTTACACTAAAGGAAGTCTTGGATTGAAATAAGCGATAAAGCTTTGTAAACATTTGGAATATCCTTTTCCCTCATTTTTTTTTTTGCACAGCTGATCTGGTTTAAATGAGTTTTAAGCAGATTTTCAGCATTAAGCATTTCCAATGCTTGATCTGTGCTTGTTTTTTATTTACGTAATTAGTTTGCACTTGTTTTTGTTTGTCTGCACGGATTACTGTGATGCAGAAGCTCCCCATTCTAATGAAGCCAGCTCATCTGCTGACTCACCTCACCTTTGACAAATTGGATGAATGATTAAGACCGTATAGGCCTAGAGTTCCTGTTCAATTCTGAGTTAAGGCCATGACACAGGAGTGATTCCAAATCAACAGGCGAAAGCATCTGATACCCGTGGGTCTTTCTGTGCTTTTTTATGCAAGACTCGTGTTTGATCTTTGATCTTGGGTCTGGAATTCCTGAAACGGTCCTGAGAGAAGAGTTCATACAGTACTTTGGTTTGGCAAAATTGATGGCGATACAGAAGGTACAGTACCTGGTCACAGCATGAGAAGAAGAGAAAATTCCTTGTGGTGTCTTTGGCAGAGTTTTTCAGTAACAGTGTTCGAAAGGAGGCGTGGAAGGAGTCCATTGATGTGATTAGCACATCACTTTCAGCCATGTTTTGCTTGTCATGGCAATGTGGACCCAGAGAGCCACTGCGATCTCTGCTCCCCCTGGAGTGCAGCAGTGTTTTCTTTGTGCTTTCTTTGTGCACCGAACAGATCAACAATATGTTTGTGGCAGAGGATGGTGAAGCCTTCATTTTTAGAAAAATTTGAAATCATACAGATTTAGTGGTGCACCTCCTCCCCCTGACAGTAGATGATGTGCAATACGGCCTCATCTGCTCCCAGAAAAGGCATTTTGCATTCTGTTTGAGTTGTCTCATTGCAGAGTGACCTTTACAAAACCAAAACTAATAACTTGTTTATTTTCTCCTGACAGGGATGTGTCTCTGCAGATCACACTGAACCTTTCACTTGCCACCTTCAAGGTTGCATGTGATTTCAGTTCCCTGTGTTTCTTGTCTTCTTTAATGCTTTCCCGCATACCATCTGCTAGCAGACCAGAGGCCAGGGGACATGTAACTAAAAGGCTTGGATCACACAGCTAGAGAAAACGAAGAGCAGACTGGTTATCGTGCCCCTCCCAAAAATGAGAACAGACAGCTCAGAATGTTCCTTCTGTCTCCTTCCAAGCATTTTTTTTTAAAAAGTCTGGTTTGAGGAAGGCAGATCACATTTGTTTTACTCTTTCTGAAGGTGTTTTGTGATTTTAAAATGGCAAATGTAAGCTTGTGCAAGTTTAAAATAAATGGATGAGGGCTGGCTGGCAAAAACCCCTGGCTGGTTTAAAAGCATCCGGACAGCACTCGGGAAATTCTAATGTCCATTTATAAATAACTCATAACTTTAGAAGGACGTGGAGAGGCACATGTAGGAAGAAAAAAGGAAATGAAGACACCAAATGAATTTGTTGGAGACGTAAATAAACCAAAATGTACTGGACAAGTAGGCCAGAGTGGGACAATGGAAAATCTAAACTGGGAAGAGGTTAGACAACTAGCTAGGCCTTGTAAAAAATGGAAAGATGAAATTAGGATGTTTGCATCTGGAAATGGGAATCAATGAAGGGACATCTAAATGTGATGTCATTAGAAGATTTTTTTTGTAGACAATAGCAGTCAAGTCTCTGCCAATCTGTGTTTTCTCAAATGCTTGAGTCTGAAACTTAATTGACCCGTAATTGTCAGCATAAATTACTGCACTTGCATCACCTGTGGCCTGATTGCCTCAATTAAAGATAACTGCAGAGAATCTCATCTAAAAGGCCTTAATTATTCATGATGTGATTCTTGACATTTGGAATAAGGAGAGTAGGTCAGTGGGCCCTTACTTCTGTGTGTACAGTACGTGTTTGTGGAGGCGTGGATACAAAGAAGCCAAATTATCTCGCATAAATCAATCTCTGGCTTCATGAGTCATAAAATGTACAGTACACCTGTTAAGAACCTTTTTGAGACTCATTTTAAATTAAACAGTTATTGTAAATCAATGACAAGTAAATTTGGATAGAAATTTAAAAAGGCACCTGACAAGAAGCAGCAAAACACTACATTATTATAAGTTCTATCATTTCACTTTACGTAATCAGATATTGAGAATGTGTTATTTTTTTCTGATATTTTTGTTTTGCTGAGCTCCAGTGATTGTCTTAATGGTAATGCGTTGTTCTAAGTTAAGCTTACAGAGCGTTTTTGTTCATGTATACTGTTTGGAATTCTGACCAAAGGCTGTCTGGAAAATGTTTGTGGATTCATGCAAAACTGTACCTCTCAGCAATAGATATTCCTCTCCTCACTTCTCAGAAGAGGCAAGTGGCACTCAGACTGGAAAGCAACATGACAGGTGTATTAAATATTTTCAGCATCCCATTTTTCTTGCCTCAGATTTTATTGCAGCCTCTTTTCGAAAGCTTTCTTGTTCCCTGTCGTACTGAGGTATCCATGGTAACAGTGATGCCAGTGTTTCTGTAGGCTCTGCAGATTAATATGCAGTCCTGTCTGAAACCCAGTCTTGTAATTATCTTGGACTGTTATTATGTACTCCTTCGGAGACCTGGGTTAGCACAGTGCCATTATTCCTATTCCTCATGAAATAGCAGATTAAAAATGTAATATAGTATCATACAATAATGTAAATAGCATTGCACATATCAAAGTCATATTTGTCATAAAGTCTAGAAAACGGGAGGGTCACATTTATTCACACCCCTGTTTGTTAGTATTTTCTAAATGCTCTTCTGCTGTTGATTACACTGACAAGCCATGGCCTGTAGTGAGGTCCTTATGATTACATTGTATAAATATAATTGGACACATTTTTATATCCGTAGCTCCTTCTGTTATGAGATTATCTTTTGTCCTATTTCATCAGGGGCATTAAATCATTTGCAGGACACTGTATGTTATACAAACATTTTGTAATCAGTGCAGATCAAACTACTGTTAGATCTAATTGTCCCAATTATGGATGTCTTAATTGATTTGTGTCAGATCAGTTTTAAGGGGCAGGCTTTGTGTGAAGAGTAAGCCCAGACTGATGATATTTTTTGATCATATATATATGATATATTTGAGCTGATCCGCAGTTTCAGTTTCAGGATATTGGAAATGGTGTTTGCCAACACTTCTCGATAAAAGTGCAAGGAAGAGAAACTCCATGGGGTAAAGACCTCAGCTTGGAGTGTGTGGCAAGTCTTAAGGTGAGGAGACCGCAGGTTCATGTGAGGGCCCTGCCACAAGCCAGTTGTGGCCAGCAGAAAGGCACAAGCTGGAATGCCCAGGCGAGATGGGATGAGGTGGTTTGAGTTCACATAGCCCTGTTACTGCTAGGGCCGTTTTTCTGTCTGGACATACAGATTTAAAGACGAGGATTAACATGGCAGCCGTCTACAGATACCCTGGTGAATTATAGATGAGTACTCCATCATTTAATTAAGTGCTATCTTTGCCACTGCAACTAAGTTACAGTGTATACAGTACAAGTTCTTAATATTGTAAATGTACGTACTGTATAACTGGCATAAGGTTATTCACAAATTAAGAATTTTTGTAAAGCCGGTCCTGGTGTGGGTGTATGCATGTGTGAGCACTGCGATGGACTAGTGTCCCGACCAGGGTGTATCCTGCCTTGAGCCTGTCGCTTGCCAGTATAGGCTCCAACTCCCCCGCTGTACTGTATTGGATAAAGTTATTAGAATATTGATGAAGAGTTCGTTACTAATTGATAAGATCACTTTATTAGCCACATACAATTTCTTGCATTAGGAATTCGTCTTTTCGCATACCCCAGCTTGCTCTCCATGAGACACACAGACACACAGATGGGGAGAGGGAAGCTTGGGGTCAGAGTGCAGGGTCAGCCATTTATACAGCGCCCCTGGTGCAGTTGGGGTTAAGGGCCTTTGCTCAGGGGCCCAACAGAGTAGGATTCCTCTGCCGGACGCGGGATTTGAACCGGCAACCTTCCAGCCACAGTGCCACCACTCCACCCAAACAATGTGATGCAATGCGCTATGACCTTTACTTGCATCTTTTCACTCGCTATGCTCTGACCTGGCCTCATGGACAGTAGGCAGGTGTACTTGAATTCAGTCCTTGGTTTAGTCTGACCTACAATGATTTGCCACTTATCTTTGAATTGCCAAGGCTCTCATGTCCCATGGCCTCGCCTCAGTCTGAAATCCTGCTCTGTGCCCGTTGTGGAGAGGAACGAAGGTATCGGTGGGTAACTGGCAAGCAAATGGGCAGAACCCAGTAGGGTACTCTCTGGCTCCTTTTTAGCATTGGCTGTCCTGCAGTGCCAAGCCTTTCTGTTTCGGGCACTGTTCACAGCCTTGTTCCCTCTCCTCTTTCAGGGCCCAGAGCAGGTGGACGTTACCATGGATGAGTTACAGGATGTGCAGCTGACTGAAATCAAACCACTGCTGACTGACAAGGTGAGTTCTTGGACAGCAGCTGTCTTTCCGTTACAACCTGTGTGGAACTCGGCAGCTAGACTCCTTACTGGCTCGTGTAAGTGATCATCACATCACTCCTGACCCCTGATTCTCTGTCAGGTTTCCAGAGGATGACAAAAGCCTCTTGCTTACTTAGGGGCTCTACTTGGCCTGGCGTCCCTGTAATTAGCTGAAAATATGTAATCTTTGTACTCCCCTCCATCTTTGTTCAACTTATTCTGGTTTATTATTTTTCCAGTATTCATCTATATGCTCAATGGGGGACAAGGCCTTTTTTTACTATGACCCAAAGATCTGGAAGTCCATTCATCAAAAGAAATTGGGGAGCCAGACTGTAAATCCAACCTTGAAGAATTCAGAAAGAAAAATCCTTAAATTTTAATTTGTGTGATGTTCTTTTCATGTACTGTATTGCAGAGCACATTTAACTCATTGTTTTGGAAGGTGCTATCTAAAAAAGTTGATTCTTTCTTTGCATGGGCACTTGTGAGACGGCCTGGTTTTGTGTGTGTGCGCATCTCTTCGATATTCTGTGTATATTAGGTGTTCGTTTTGTCCCCTCCTTGTCGGTTTCAAGTGTCAAAATGAGAAACAGGAAAAGGCTGCAGATGGTAGTGAATGCCTCAGGATCCACCCTGGGTCTGTTCTTCACCTGTCAAGAAGATTTCATAACTGGGGGTTTGAAGTTGTGTCTGAATGGCAGCGTTACTTATCAAAGGACCAAAATAACACCCATGTGAGGAAGGTGAAGATCGCTGTGGTATGGTACCTGCAGTGATGGCAGCTGTCAGCTTGTGTACTGCTCTGATCGACGGGAAGGATTTTAAAGTGCTCCTCTTTGATGTACCAGCTCTGTTTGGTAATCATACCCTGGGAGCATGTTAGCAGTATTTGATGATCAGCTTTGCAGCGATAGATCTGATTTAGTGTTAGTGCTGTTCTTCCAGTTCTCGTGCATCTTCAATTAGCAACCATTTTCTGTCACTCTACACCAAACCATCACACTCTCATAAACCTGATCCTTACACCCACTATTACAACATATATAGTGAGAACACAGCAATTACCAGAGTGGTATAGTGTGTAATGTGTCATGCATGTAAATTTCAAAGGATGTTCAGAGGGATATTTTGAAATCGGGGTGTATTTCTGTGTTAACAATAACAAGGCTCACTATAACCAACAGAAAGCCATAGACATTTTCATTTGACTCTCAGAAGGACAATGCTGATTATCCTGAACTGAGGAAAATGAAGGGGGCTTTTTTTTCTTTGTCAAATCAGATAGCACTTTCTTTCCCAAAAGGGCTTTGCATTTATTGATCGGAGACTCCCTATGCTCTTGTTACCAAGCAGGTTGCCCTTGGAAACGAGATTCAGAGCTTTCAGTCGTCTTTTTCCTCAGGACAACATAAAAACACCAACGAAAGAGTAAACCCAAATGCATTGCTTGGCAAAGTGATATAGCAGGTTGAATGCACCACAGAATAAACAGCTCTCCCTGAGAAGCCCCAGTGAAGTGATGAGTGGTAAAGTGTGGGCGTGATGTCGATTCAGTGGTGTGCTAAGTGGTTCTGCAAGATACTTCTGTGGTTTGTTTTATTGATGAACCAGAGCAGACGATCACTCTGCCTCTTGGGCAGTGCAGCTAAAATGGACTGAGCAGTCATGAAGAGGAAGAGAGAGCTCAAGGATGGAGACACGGTGTAGTTCACATGGATCAAAAAGTAAGGAAGTGTTCAACGTGAAAAGTGAGACTGCCACTCAAGTTGATCGAGCACAAGTTCTCAGTGTCCTTTCGTTAAAAATCTGCACTGACTTAGTGAGGGGAGTTAAGGTGAGTAAATATTTAGGGTCAAAGTTATCATCCACTTTCATGGCACAAACAAGCACAGCCATCAAGGTAACAGCTGTAAAGTCTGAAAATATATCTAAACATTACTGTTAAAACTATGAATTTATAACGTGCTTCTGCTGTTTTTTGTTTATTTGTTTTATCGTTAACTCAAGAAAAGACAATACATTGGTGACAAAATCAGTAGCTTTTTTTCTGGAAGCTTTTAATTAGTTGTACTTAATTTTAGAGTAGCTGGTTGAAAATAAATACTTGGCAGGTGTTGGTTGTAAACCAGAGACAATACAAACTACAAAATCAGAAAATGTTTTTGAGTTATTGGCTGTTCTTTTTGAGCTTAAGCATTTTTGTTTATTTTTCGGAGTAAAAAAAAAATCTATTCTTATTCCTTTTTTTACTCTAAAATAATTCGCCCAATTTTGCCTGATTGGTTTGTGAAACTGGGTCCAAATTCAAATAAAAAAATTAACCTCAAAATCAGAACCTCTAATTGAGCTGCTGAATCACCATAATATAATAATTTAGCTGTCCATAATTATTCCGAGTTATGAAATAAAGTGAGGGAGGTGAAAGTAGGTAACATGTAAATGGATCATATATTTCCTAAAAACGCTAAGAAAATGGCTTTAATCTATGAATTGGCTTCATCACTCTGTCACGTCCCCACTGATAGCTGGTGTGTGGTGAGTGCACTGGTACACTCTGGCTGCCGTCGCATCATCCAGGTGGTGCTGCACACTGGTGGAGGAGAGTCCCCATTACTTAAATGGCTCTTTGAGTGGAGTGTCCAGAAAAGTTCTATGTAAGTGTAAGGATATTATTATAAGAATAAATATTCAGCTATTATTGCCCAAGTCATAGAACCTGGATCCTAGTTTGTTAGGAGTCGGTTAACCTGCAGCACCTCCTAGTGGTTGAACTCTTTTGCTGGGGACTGTGTTCATGTTGATGAGCTCCAGAGCTCCTGAAGAGCACCTTGTCAGCAGCTCTCCTCTGGCTGCAGACCGGCTGAGAGAGAGAGAGCAGCAAGGCTGTGGTTCACAGCTCCAAGGCTTGAATGAATTTGCCCTGATTTGTATTCTGAGCATGCCACGCTCGGAAAAAGTAGGACTGAGGTTTAAAAGGATGGATTTTAATAAAAAAGCCTTGCTTGTTTGTGTCTGTGGCATGTGTCGGAAAATCTTTGGAAATTCTCGTGTCTCGGGGGGGGGGGTGAAGAGGTGGAACTTTCCACTGTGCTGCGTGTTGCCCCCAACCACCCCCCCCCCCTCATTTTCTCATTTCCAGAACGTGTAATGGTAAACAGGCAGTGCAGCAGACTGGTGGGCCCCTGCAACCTTCTGCCCTGCAGTTCCCCTCTTCACACCTCCTCTACCTCATTGGCTTCGTTTGCTCTCTGTGTTCCCTGGGTTTCTCAGTATTGCCTTCGTCTGCCAGTTCTGGAGCAGAGCATGGTTTATCTCCATTAAGCAACAGCGTTGAAGATGCTGCACACCTACACCTACGCAAAGCGCTCGTGAAAATCATAGTGCTGTCTGCTTGTACCCTTACAGCTTTGAAACTTTGACATGAAGCTTGTAATGTCAAATCGCTTAAGAGGCTAAAAAATGAGCTCAGCTGTTAATGGCGTCTCTTCACTTGTGTCGGGTTTTTGAGCATGGCAGGTACTAAAGTACCTTTAGGGTAATTCTCCATACAAAAGGAAGTCTGTTTTCATAAAATGATGTCATGAAACGGTAAAATCCAGCTTTTTATTTTAAAGCAGAGAAAGAGTTTAACATTGCTGTTATTAAATAATGTCCTCAAACAGTAAAACAAATGAGATTCCTGTGTAATTCCACTTACTGTAAAGCAGTCATGCGAAGTGCAGTAGCTCAAAATGGGAGCTGGACTAACCTTTTCCTTTTACTTAAGACACCAGATTCTTCCAGAAAACCTGAAAGGAATCTGTTAATTCACTGACATTGTGTTTTCCTTTCTCTCCACAGAACACTCGTAATTTTCAGGACTTCGACTGTCAGGTGAGTGTCTACTGAGCACACTCTGTGCCCGGTAAGTGACAAGTACTGCCCTTTAAATTGGAGCCCTTTCATTTGTCAGCTTTTTACTATGTAGAAAGAGTAGGTTTTGTAAGACACTGTGTGATTTAGCAGGACAACTAGACACCTAGGGAACTGGTGTTCCATTCTTAACCAGTATTGCAAAGGAAAGGGGTTCCTTATTTTTGCAATGGATTTTGTTTCTGGAATGAAAGAGCCCAGAAGGCAAGTAATCCATGGTTTCCCAAGGTGAATATGATGACAATCAGGTGTAGTGAAGGACTTTTTCTTTTGTCCTTTTCACAAATTCCAAATATCACAAATGTTTGGGGTTTATAGTCTTGTTTGTGTCAAAATAGCTACAGTATGTGAGTGGAAGTAGTTAAGTCTGATTCATGTAAACTATGGGCAAATGCTACAATACTTTGTATACTGGTAAAGTGGGTTAAATGAAGAATTATTAAAGGCCTAGATAGTTAATGATTGGGAGTTATTTTTGTTTGTCTTGAAATTCAGTACATGCAATGTTCAGTGCCTAATATGTGCAAAAAAATGGTTCCATTTGCTGGGAGATTGCTGGCATGCTGGTGTTAGTGTTGTTTACAGGTAAAAATGGGGATTTCTTAATTAAGCAGGTAAGCTTAAAAAATCTACTGTAGTATAAAAAAATATATTGTACACCAAACAGAAAGAAAACCTGTTTAGAATCTAGAGGACTCTGTTGAGCTACTTTATGAAATCCCATGTGCCACTATGCCTAACACATTGGTATTAGTGGCACATTGTTAGTTAGTTAATACATGTAAATAAGGGTAATTCTTGCTGCTGGCGGGCCACTGGCTTTTCTATAATTAATATTGCTTGTATTAGCATTGGTTTGCCAATGACTTCATTATGAAAGATCAATGCTGTGATGTCAATTTTAATGCAGGGCACACTTGCTGCCCTGCTCAATTTTTCCATACAAAGATTACCAGTAGATTACCAGACATTTTCTTGTCTGGTATTGAAATGGCAATTCTTGCTGCTCTCTGCCTTTTTTTCTGAGCTTGAATGACCTGTTACGATACTAAGACACAAATTTTATATGGGTTTACAAAAGTAACATAATATCTAGAATTTTTTAAAGCGGTGATAGGCAAGGAGATTTGTTTTGATTTAAAGTCCTATCCATTCCTTCATGGCAAACTGAATAGAACTATCTATAGCTTTTCTGCTCTTTATTGTAGATAGATTGGGCTAATGTAATCCAGAATCTGAAATGTATGCATGATTCAGTTAATCCCTTAACTGATCCTCACAGAACAGTATTTATGAGAAACTTAAAATACTTGTTTTTTGGAGAATTTTGCCCAACCTAATTGAGTCCTGTAGTCCAGACATCAGTGGTTGCACACTGGGTTGTACCATTTGCCAGTTGTCACCTGTATTCCGCAGTTGATAGCACAGAAGCTAACAAGAGCTGGGCATGAGTCAGCCAGGCTGTTCTTATCTTATCCTCAGTTTCAGCACCTTTTACACTGGCTCTCAGTGTAGGTCAGAATTACATTCAAAATTCTGTTACAATCCATAGTTCTGCTGTTGCCCTTTGCCAAAGAACACTACAAGAGTCACGACCTGTTGGCTGAGCGGGCAGTGAAAGGGTTAAGAAAAAAGGCGACTCGCACATCTGCACATGCAGTTTTATTCCCAGCGCTGTGTCACTGCTATATATAGCTACCTCAGGTAGGAGAGCAGTTACAGATGAGCAATTGCAGTGTCACCAGTTCCCCGTGGGGCCTGGGGGAGAATCGATTTATCAGTGACGGACAATTCCTGAACGTCACTAGCGCTACACAAACGGACAAAGGCTCAAAGTGATGTCAAAGGGAATTGTATAAGAACTGTAAATTGCGTCACTCTGTGGTCCTTGATATTCAGGGTTATGCTCAAGGTGACTGGACTTCACTAGTAATTCAGCTTCGCTGGGAACTGATTTAAAGTACTGCTTTTAATGATAACATTGTGTTTTCTCAGGACTATAGTGATAAAAGTGACGAATAGGTGAGTCACAATTACATGGCAAATCATAGAAGACTGTCAATTAATAACTTCTTTATATTTAATTTGTATGCAACACCACTGTTTTTATTATTTTCAAAATGAATGTGAGTTATTAGGATGCAGGAGACTCAGACTGACATGCAGGAGAAGTGCTGGGGAATTTACATTCCTTAAATACTAGGTTCAACGGTTTGGGTCTTCATTTTCAATTAGCATAAATCTTTGTAAATTTTAATTAAAGCTTGTTAAAAAATCTAGGTATCCTAATCAAAAGAACAGAAGTATTCAGTACTACCTAGGTTTTAGATGCTTTAACAATCATTCAGACAGTGTACAAGTGCATGGATATTTTATTCTGAAAGTATATTTGTCAGCAGTACAACATTCAACAAAAATAACCAAAGTGCAGAAACACTGGGGACTAACTGGGGTCATTGGAGTTATGAATATGTGTCCCAGAAGCTGAGAAGAGTCACCTGTCTGAGTGTCTTGTCTCGCCTCAGTTTCATTTGCACATAATATGAAACGAACAAAATTTGTGTCAAGATGCCAACCTAAGAGGAACCAGCTTTGTTTCATAATCAGCAGATTTTTGTGGTTTTACTTACCAAACCAGGGGATCTCACAACTGGTTTAAAAGGTCATCACATGATAAATAACAACTGTTGAAAAGAAATAGGGTGTAGCATGGTGTGGTGTTTCGGTGTCTGAAGGCAGTACCAGAGGGTTGGTGAGTTTAAGTGGCCACTGTGCTTGTTGCATTGCTGAGTGCTAGGTACTGTACACTGAGTTATCCTAATTTGCTGGAAATGAGCTCACAGCAGACTGTCTGAAATCTGAAGCTTTCAGTCTTCAGTCTGAAAGAAACCCCTGCCCCCTGTGCCATGTGGGTGTGACTGTTACCTGGGTAGATGAATAACTTTACACATAGCACCCGTTTAAATTATAAAGGATTTACATAGGTTGATATTTACATCATTTATTGAATCACTAGCAGTATTCAACAGGTTGTAGGCAGTTTCTGGTATAAGAAAGTACATCCTTTTTAAAAAGAATTTTTATTTTAACAGATGAGTTCATTTGCCTTTTATCCTTTCATAGCTGCAGACGGCAGGCACTGTAGAGTATTGGCTCTGCAGGTTTGTAAAATCCTGGGTAATACAGTACATAGAGTCTCTTTTTTTAACACTCCTGCCTTGTGAGCAAGCTAGTGTTAGCGTTTACAGAGCCTGCAGCCTAATATACTGTGATAAGGGGCAGATTGCTTGTTGTCCAAGGACAGCTTTTGTTATGTACTCTGTCTGCTTCATAAAAACCTGCTTTGGATGGGACCTGGGTGATAAACTCTTTTAGCTGCACAGTTGGTTCTTTCCATTCTGCAGCATGTATGACTCCAATAATAAGAATGGAAATAGGATTTTATTAAAATGAGGCTGAGACCTACTGGGAAAATCAATTTCTTCCATGAATTGGATTGTTTGTTGTATTTCTGTTTCTTCTCAATACAAGGATTTCACCCTGAGCTCTGCTTCTCCTGAAGGATCCTTGCCATTATAGATTGGGAGCCTTACTCTGAGGGGCATTGAGTTTTTGTAGGAAAGTATAATGAATCCATGCTCTTTAAATCGATTATCTTCTTCTAAGTCTCCATAGGCAACCATCCTATGTTTATAGACTTAATAGGAAACATGCATAATCACTAATGTAATTTATAGAGCACAGCTGTCTTAGGATGTTATCCTCCTTTCTGTTTGCTCTTATTACTTCTGTGCTCAATCATACTAGATTGAATGAAAGTATTAACTCTTGTGCTGAAATATATGTCAGAAACAGAGCAGGTCCTTCACCCTGCCTTGCTTATCTGATTGTCAGTGGCTTGTTATTCCAAGGATCTCAGGTCTGCATAAAGAACATGGATGTTTCTCAGGCTCCACACTGCTTTATTGGCTTACTGTATGTTTTACAACTGACTTTAAAATTCTGTAAACTCTTCACGATAAGGCATGGGTTGGGAGTACAAGTTTTGTTGCAAATGATGGATGCATCCCAAGCAGCATGTTCCGGGTTAAGGAGGAGTATAATTGTGAAGGTTGGTTCTAGTTGTGCATGTCCCTGTCCTCCTTAAATCCAGAGGAATTCATACTGGAACATTTGACGTTGTCTGATGATCACCAAGCATGTTTCAGCATGATGCCGTTTCACACAAAGCTTACAGAACTAGATCAGAAATAGCCATCAAACAAACAATTATTATTTAAACATTTTTATCATGTTAGTAGAAGAACAAGCGAAGAACACGATACTCTTTCTACATTACTAAACTGCAATGTGCTACTAATATGTATATGAGAATCAGAATCTACTTTATTGTCCACATAAAGTCCAGTGGACATTTTCCTTTGACCTCAATGAGACAACAATAAAAGCAATGTATATACAGAGCACATAAAACATTCAGTGAATTTCTCAGATGTACACAATAAGTGCAATATATATAATACAAAAATGTTCACGACTGAGCTGCATACAGTACATATAGAAGTACATAGCTGCAAGTATTTTGTCAATGAACTGCTCTGTAGGGGGCTCTGAATATAAAAGCTTTTTCAAATTTCTGTTATTTTACGTAATTTGGATCTGAGTGCTGGATCGAATGTTTTTTCAGTTTTTTTCACCCTTTCAGATTTAACAAACTGTTTAACGGATAAATTGATGTTAGGTATTTGTCTGGCACTTCTGATTTCTGCCAGGAGGGGGCGTTGGAGACATGCTATTGGCTTAGACCTGTGAAGCTGGTCTGAGGGAAATGGTGAACGGAGGGACTGCAGAAATTAAAAAATGTCCCCGGGACCTTGAAAGTCCCATTAATTAAAATGTAAAAATCTTAATTTTCTAATTTTCCATGATGATTATTAGGTTATTATAGTCACACAGCTTTCAATATTATTTGTTTTGTCTATATCCCCTATAGTGATGCAAGTTTAAAATCTGGTAAGGTTACATTTAGTCACCTGTTGAATTATTACTTATTCAGGGCAGTTCCCTTGCATTGAAATTATAGTTTTTGGGGAGCATTTTGTGTCAGAGAAATTACCTGGTATTTTTGTATTATAAATCAGTGATATAAATCTGCGAACTCTCACTTTAAATTTCTGTCTGAGCGGTCTCTGTGTCACAGTCACGGTGTTTCCATCACAGGTCATAAGAAGATTGTGATTGCTTTTTCCACGTGGCCAAACTGCTGAGCTCTCTGCCCTTCTGTTCCACTGTGGGCAAAGTTCCCAAAATGTAGTAAATTAGTAAACAAATTAGATGTACAGTATTCTCTGAGTAGAAGAACATGGCCTCAGGTGTTATGATTCTTTTTTCTTGGACCCTGAGCACCCATATTCCTGTTGGAATGGTGAACATGTGCTGTTCTGCTGAGCACAGCGTGTGTCAGTCCATGTAGTTCAGCCATGTGCCTATAACTGTGGGTACAGCCTGCAGAACGCTGCCCCAGATAAACAACTGAAGGACAGGATCCTGCTGACAGATGTTGGGCAGGCCAGGGGGGACAGATTGATTTAATCTGCCAGGGTAACTGTCAGCAGGCCAGACCACATGGCAGTCATGCTGGCAGACTTATTTCTAGACTCTGTCGCCGGGCACACAGTGCCAGTGCATGGCACAGCAAGACAAAAGGGTGAGCCAAAGTGAAAATGTACTTCTTTGACAAGTACGTCTAATTCTACAGAAATGACACACTGATACAAGTTTTTATCGGCTTCTGGAAGTAATCTGAACAAGTTAAAAAACAAGTCAAACCCTCAGAAAAGGCAGTGCCAAATTTAGTAGCTCACAGCAGCGACGGTCAATTCAGATGTTTTGAGCCCAGTTTTATTTTGCAAGTAAATGATACAATCCATTGTCGCCTTGTACTGTATGTTAAATTAGTGGGTTCACATCTTAATCTTGGAGAACTTGCTAGCAGTTCTGCACCAATGCAGAGAGGTATTATTAAGAAGTAGGAATTGACAGTTACGTATACGAAAAACACAAACACTTCTGTCTGAAACTGAATTCTTCCCTTTTGGAATGGAATCCTTTTGCAAGCACCTCGAGGGGTTACGTGGCAAGAAAAGTTGTCTTGCACAGAGTGAAGTGTAGCGCATGTGACCTGATGGGTCCTGTTGGCAGCGATGGAGGATACACCTGTGGTGTGTGTTGATCTCGGTAGCTGCAGACGTTGCAGTGAGAACAGCCAGACGTGTTTTCCCGAGATAAAGGAAGACTACTGCAGACCGTGCATGGTGAAACGAGAAGGTCCCCAGAGCAGTGCCGAGAGTGGAGAGGGAGTCCTCAAGGTAATGTCAGCTCAGCGCAGGTGTATCCTGCAGTGTGATTTGGGTAATCGTTCACCTTTTCGGCATGGAAATGACTTCTTCTTTTGGTTTTGAAATGGCAGTCTTGGTCCTGAGGTCTGCCAAACAGTTCTCAACAGCTGTATCCCTCAACTGCACAGATACAGTAATGAGGTTTAGTGACATTTGGAGGCGTCTTTCCTGTGACCTACATGGGCGACCCTAAATAAGAGATGCAATGCCCTGTATTCAGTGTAAACAGTGGATTGAGTTTAAAATACTTCTTTGTCAGCTATGCAATGGATTTTTAATCACCTATGGGTGTATGCAGATGCAGAGCTGTCTTCACTTAACACAATTTTTCACACCAGTTTATTAAGTTTAATTACATTAATATAATTTTCCGTGACTTTATAAGATTATTTGAGCAGCTATGTATCCGCTCAGGGGCATGAAGATGTTATAGTGAATTAACTGTTTAATGAAGCAGGATCCCAGTACACGCCTATATACAGTAAATGTCTCGCTTGCTTATACTGTGTCTATCTTCATATCCATTTTCTTTTTTTCTGTGTTATTAATAGCCAGACTAATCTAGCCCTGTATGTTGTGATTTCCTGTATGTCATTAACTGACTCATGTAACAAATCAATTTTGTAGAGTTGTTGCCATGAGCCTAGTAAGTACTGATCAATTGAATGTCACCTTTACACCCGCTAAATGCAAAATGAGATGTGTCTGGGATAAATAACACTTTGCAAAACCATTTTTGAGTAATATTTTTGTTTTTGTTGAGCTGAATGAATAGTGATCGCATTGTGAAGAGCTGTGATGCGTCTCACCCCTGTTAACCAAGGTGGTGCAGAGGCTGGGCAGTCAGAGCAGTCACGGCCACTGCGCCTGCCTCATAATCCTCATAATCGAACAGCAGGCAAGCGCCCCCCATGGTCACTATCATCTGTCACAACACAGACAGGCTGGCTCTCAGTCCCTCTGTGGGAGAGACACTCAGCTGCAAACTGCAGTGGCCTCTTGTGGAAACGGTGTGACACTGCCAGTTGAGACCACTGTGTGTGTGTCCCAGTTTACTGTAATCACAATAGGTAATGGGACTAACAGCTGCACACAGCCTCAGATGAAAAGTAGTGATTGCCAGAAGTGGCCTTTTCCCCCAGATGATCAGAAATTCTCAAAACGTATGCCTCTGTTAATTTGCAGCAGCATTTTCTGTTGGGCTAACAACGAGCAGCCGAATTAAAGGAGGTTTTCCAACCTAAGTTCATTTTAATTAAAATAGTTTTTTTTATTTTTTAAGGTTGCCACTTGGGGGGGCGCCTGAAAGGTTTCTTGGGTGCAGAAATTGAGGCCTCCTGCCAACTCAACTGCAATGAACTTAGACATTGTCACACTAGGGTCCAGAGCCAGAGCTAATCCTCGCAGAAATCCACACACAAGATTGCTTTCCCTCTCTGCTAAAGACTGGGGTGAATGGGAAAGCACATTCCTGCAGCTTTGAATTCAGATTGTTCTACAGAAAAGCAGGGAAGTAAGGATTAAATTCTCTTGGATTTACATCAAATAGAAATGAGAAAGGAAAAGGGGTCTTTGTGTTGTATACTAAAACTAATTCAACATGGTTCTACCAGTTTGCACCAAAACCAAATATAAAAGCCCTGTGTTAGGTATGTAGTATAACACAATATATTTTGGACATTTGGCCTCCCTTGGACTCAAGTATGCCAAATACCTTCTGCCTTAAGCACTTCCTTAAGCAAGTGGAGTTGATTTGAATGCTTTCAACTAGTTTGAACTAGTTTATCACAGATTCATTTCAGCTTGGAAACCCTTTTTGTTTTTGGTAGTGATTACAGCAGCAGGAAATCCAAATATACATCTGGAAAATCAGTAGTGCCGTTATTGGCATGAATAAATTGTTGACTTCTGCCCTGCCTCATCTTCTCGTGCACAGAGACACACTCACACACCATTTGTTTGGATTAGAGTCAGTGTTGTTGCTTCAAGCAGTTTTCAGATGACCACTGCCCCCTAAGAAGTCCCAACTGCATGACATCATAATTTAATTGAAGCATAGAACTATTCTCATTCCCCTTTGTTAGAAGTGAAAGTTTGGAATGTGGAATCTGTTGGTAGAGCACATCAGTATACAGTGAGTCCAGAAGGGTGTTATTGATCTGTTTAAAGCAAGCAGCTAAAAGACGTTTTTCCTGCAGTGCCACTGTGCTGGATATAGGGTGTTTTCCATGCTTCTTTGGCACTCCACCCCACCTGACCTTCCTAAATCCAATTACCAGCCGCACACAGCCCAGACAGCTCCGGATGCTTTATGCTTACCAAGCGAGAACTGCAGTCATTCCCTCTCTGCGCACCTCCCTCTCTCGCTCTCTCGCTTCCTCGCTCTGCTCTATCGCACTCTCCTCCCATCTTCTGGAGGGTCAGGCTGCTTGGAAACACTATTTCTCCTTTTCGGCTGGCAGTGCTCTCAGTGCTTTCTCTCCCGCCCCGCCTCAAGAGAAAGATGACTGCCGAGCTGGATCTGAACCACATCGCGTGCGCAGTAGTTGGAGTGGTGAGTGAGCAGGAGTGTGAATCGGACACGATTGCTTTGCCTTTCTAAATTGTCGTTCATTTGCAGTGTGCTACTGTAATTACAGGGTGGCTGCTTTTGTAAAGCAGTGGGCTGTGGTTGTGTGTGGACGCTGGCAGTGGGCATGTGCGGGTGCGACGGCTCTGGTCTTCCCACTGTTCTGCCTCTGGGCCCGTCAAGAGTAGCCACACAAGAAAGAGAAGGGTTGTGTGTTGAAAAGAGCAGATTTGTTACTTTTCTTCCCCACCAGAGTGATGTAAATGAGAAGTTATAGCTCACAGATTGTGTAGCCCTGAGGAAAAGGGATGGGCTAGCACAGAATCCACTCTAAGCTTTTTTCCCAATTGCAACAGTGAAACGCGTTTTTGCATCTCCTCGTACAGTGCTCATACAGTATTTAGCACTGCATCGGAAAAGCACAGCAGTATTGTTTGCTACTGCAGAATTTTTTTCTAATGGTGATGTATGCCCAGGGTTTAGCAGACGTGCTATAATAAAAGGAGTGCACAATTTTAATTATCGCCCAGAAAATTTTGCAGAATCCTGTCTGTGTCAATGCTCATAACAAAAACCTAAAAAAACAATCCACTTTGTTTGTTGTTATTACTACTGCTATTTTTATTTACGTTTTATCCATGATATTGGGATTTATTATCCTCTGTTCTCCCTTAGTCTGGAATCCCTGCACAGACAGTAATGAATCTCTTTGTTGCAGATGTGCACCAAAAAGTGCTGTTTCATTGAAGGCTATTAGCTGTTCTAACTTCATCCCGATCCTGCACACGAGTAAGATGGTATTTTGCAGTGCTCTTAGGAACACATTTACAGGTATATGTGGAGGAATTCTTAGTATAAAATCAGACTTGTCATAACAATGCACCACAGTCACTTATTCTGCTAGGCGATGTCCCTTCTGTTTCATCTGAATGAGTATTAATGAATGCTGTCCCTCATGCGGACACATAGTATCACTGAAGACTGTGAAATCTCAGTTGGTTGATGTTTTCATCCATTTTTATTTAACAAGTGCAGTTCTGCTATTGAGCATCCTTAACCCTCCACGCTCTGTCTCAGAACATGGAAACCAAAAATCGCATTTCCTTGTTTCCAGATTATAAAGTAGAATTCAGTTACCCTATATTAATCAGGCTCTTTTTCAAGTTTTACTTTGACTACTACTTTTTGTGCCCTTTTCCAAAAAAGCGTACTTTTGTTGTGGCGAGAGGGGACTTTCCCTTCGTTTGCTATGACTGGAATCGGAGCGATGAGGAGAGTGGGGAAAGTGGTATCCCATTAAAGCTCATCACCTAGACCTCTGTTGCCGCCCACTGATGTCTTTCTAGAAGTGTCTTTTCTGCACTGTGTATTGTCCTTTCCATTAGAACTAATGTCATGGCAGAGCTACTCAAGGCATTGCCAGTCTGTCTTAACTTCTGTGAAGAAGAATCTTGCTCTTCCCAGTTATTTTTATTGCAAATTTACCTGAGGTTTAAATTTCCATTTTTATTAGGTGCCATTTCCTTGCATCCTTTCTTTCAGTATCTACATCTGTGTGGAAAGATTGCATGATAATGCAGAAAGAGAGAGAGCTGTTTTCTTTCAAGATGGGTCAGACTGGACCAAAATGGCTTTATTCAGTGAATCTTCTAAATTTCCAAATTGCTTAGTTGTGTAGAAGGTGGCTTAGGGGCTTTCTCAAGCAGTAATCTCAGTTTGTTTTCCGAGTCAGGTTTGGGTTTTCATTTTTCGCTCCCTCCTTTGTTTATGTTATATTTGCAAGGCAGACAGTTGCAGCAAGTCTGCGGCCGATCACGGTATATAGGGGCAGCTTCCCCGTGCAAACAAAACGATTTTTGCAGCAATTGCGGTAGATACAACGGGGTAGTTCCCAAACCTGTTTATAACATTTTTCATACTGAGAGTGCGGCGAAGCACACCCCTTTTCGAATACCCTGAAGAAAACGAGCAACAAGGAGCCGTATCTCTGATGTGGAAGGTCTTTCCCCAGGTGGGGAGTCCCAGGTGTGGGTGTTCAGTTACTACAGTCCCTGGGCTCAAAGACAAGGTGCTTAACCAGGCCTCCCCCATGTTCAATTCTCTGTTCTATATTTACTCCTCTTAAACGTAGTTTTCAAAATGCTAATCCCACAGCTGCTAACTTGGTCATGCTTTTGCAAAGCCACCAAGTTTCTTGAGAATCTGTCAGACAGATAG
The DNA here is from genome assembly GCF_055471065.1 of Atractosteus spatula. Classification (NCBI taxonomy): domain Eukaryota; kingdom Metazoa; phylum Chordata; class Actinopteri; order Semionotiformes; family Lepisosteidae; genus Atractosteus; species Atractosteus spatula. The sequence continues at coordinate 6,915,317 of NC_142724.1, forward strand.
TTTTTGTTCTTACTCGACATTTTGTTTTAGTGCTTTTTTTGTTGTTTTCATGCTAATTCACTAGATAAAATTGACACCAGATTAGTTCCGAGATTTTGTGCTTCAATAAAACACTAATCCCCCCGATTAAATCCTACTGTAGTCAAGTCTTGCCAGTTTGTTCTTTGTTATATAATCATCCAGGCAGATATTATTGGGCAAACAATAAGCAAAATAGAATGTTTTCCTTCTAGCTCTGTGCTTATTGGGCATGGTAGAAATAATGCACTGAACAGCAAATAGCATTGCTTCAGGTTCTAGGTTTAAAGAAACTAGCTCACTGAACTGTGACCACTCCAGACGTTACACATATTTCTATCTATAATTCTGGCTAAAGCAATATTTACTTTATTTTACAAATAAGCGTGGAATGCTCACCGTTTCAATAATGATTAAACATCATGTCTTTCAGTACATGTACAGTAGGTGATAGTCAAATTCCACAGTGTTTTGGAAAAAAATGTTTTTTTTTCCTTAAAAATGAAATACTGTATGTTCCAGGATATGAAGTAACAAAACCCTGCAGTGACACCTTTCATAATGAATCTGTAAATGTGAGGCATCAAAAACCTGTTCAAATATTTGATTGAGTGACTGTTCCATGCTCTCACAAACATTGGCTGTGTTCACATGTTGCTGAGGGGAGCAGAAGATCGATGACTTCATTTGTTGAAGCCTAGTCCAGGGACTGATGGAAAGATGACTAAGGCTGGCACTCTCCATTGTTGATTTTCAGCTGGCTTCCAAGATCTCACCCCTTTTAAAGAAACTATTTTTTTTCAAAAGTTAGTGAGATCAAAGCTTGTGCAAATCTTTGTTTATTTGACTAATTTTGTAATAAAAATCTGTAGTGATCTAAACTGAGGTAATTTGATAGCTTCGCTTATATACTGATTTTTGCTCTCTTGGAGGAACAGAATGCCTGTTGGATGCTGTTAATACAGATGACCCAGTCAATGGGTCTATGACACATCTAATATATTTTACTGCAGTCCTATCCTTGGTTTATGATGCAAACTAAGGAAGAAGGCTGCTGACAGATATGGATTCATTTTAATGGCATCACTGAATTAGATACCCCTTGTAGTTTGTGTTGAATTGGTTTTGTTTGCTTGCACATGTAGGCTCATCTGGATACCCGAGTTCGTACATTTCATTAGATTGTAGAGGAAACTGCAAGTCATTCCGTGCTTCATAGTTTTGCTAAAATAGGCCCCAAGGGATGCACAGCAAGGATATATCCGTACAAAGATAATTTGATTACAGGCAGACGTCACTGGCCATTATCTAGTAAACAGCATTACAGCTGTGACACAGTTCCATGTCCTCAATGTGCGCTGGGCTTTCTTTTGAAGACATCACAGAGTCAGAAATGGGACCTTTTTCACTTCTGACCTAAACAGAGATTTTGTGATCTAATCAGGAAGACCTAGTGATCTCAGACAATGGGCACATGCATCTCAGTATGACCGCAAGTGCATCAATTTGCTGTGGAAACAATTCTGCTTTTTGAGCCCTTGCATCACATGATCTTATCATTCTGAAAATGTCCACATTTGCAATTGCACAAGGACATAGTGATGCAGATATCCTTTTATCTATTTAAAAAAACTGAAGTGGTTGTGCTTCCCAGTATTTTGTCCCTTAACCTGCTTTCTTGGTTGTCATTACATTACAATAAATGTACTGTATAGAAAGTTTGCAAGGATGTTTTGATGTGTATAATGTTAGTAATTTAAAATATTTACTATACCCTACTATGTTTGAAATACCAAAAGAAGTTTTGAAAATGACATTCTTGCAGTGGTACATATTTCAATGAACAAAATCAATACGATAAAATTGTACACCCCATTTCTTACAATAAAAATGGAACCTTGGTATATCCTGGAGCTGTTGAATACGACCTTTGATCGCATCCTATATGTCCTGTATTTATTAACGAAGGATAAGCCTCTGGGGAATCTGAAATGAAATTTCTTTGGTGGGAAAAACAGAACCGCATGTTCCCCACTGCCTCTCTCTTTTGGGCACAATTTGTTGATCACTCAGTTGTGGAGGAGCCAGAGTGCGTCGTAAGTTAAGCGGCCTGCTTGCGACTGCTGGTCATCCGGCCCTGACTGAAGCAGCACTTGTTTCTCGTCGTCTCCAGGAGCATGACATCGAGACTCCGCATGGCGTCCTCCACGTCACCATGCGCGGAACCCCCAAGGGCAACAGACCGGTCATCCTCACTTATCACGATATCGGCCTGAACCGTGAGTACTCCCTGTGGGTACAGCTTCTTGTGAGCTTTCTCAGGAAGAGCAAAGGCAACATCTGCTGTTTAGATTTCATGATGGCGTGTGTCAGGTTCCGGATCTCCAAGGACCGTTTGTCCTTTGGCTGTATTCTAGAAATCCTCAATGTCTTTTTTTTAAGGGAGATTCAGAATAGAGTGAAGTTGTGTGTGGTAATAATAACTGGCGTCATTATATTCGTTGTTGACCAACAACAGATCTAAATTTGCTGGTAAATCAAAAAAAAAACTGGTAACATATTGCAGAACTTCAGCTTTATATTGCTTTTGTGTTTTGAACAGTTTACTATAACTATGGCTGTGGCCAGTTATAATCATAATTATCTGCCAGTTCATTTTAGATACCTTTCCCGAACCCACTAACAAGTAGTCAGTGTGGTTAATGGTAATTTTAATGTTATGAGTGTCTACAGTACAACGCTACAATAGTGTAGTGCTAAGAAGCCACTAAGGTACTGTGCTACAGTATATTTTTACAGGGTACATTGTCTTGGACAAAGAAAGCACATTAAAGAAATGTGAGATTGCCTTGGCCTGGGCAGCACTCCAGGCCCAGAGATTTAGGCCATTAGGCCAGAATACACATTACATCACATCCACCTGTTTCTTCCTGAGTGGCCTTTCAGCATTGGGGATGAGGTCAGCAGGAACGAACTGAATTGTATTAAAATGCAATGGCCAGGCTGTGTCCGCATGTCTCATGCTGTCAGCTTCAACATTTAAAATTCTCCAGGAGGCTCCCTGGCTGTTTCTGTTGGTTAGGTAGCTCCAAAGAGAAGTTCACCACAGCTTCAGCGTTCCGTTGCCTAACGAATGGAGTGTTCTTTATACAAGATGGGCAGGTAGGAGACTCATGCCCATGCGTGTGTCTTTCTGTTGTCCCGCTCAGATAAGTCCTGCTTCAACACACTCTTCAACTTCGAAGACATGCAGGAGATCACACAGCACTTCGCAGTTGTCCATGTGGATGCACCTGGGCAGCAAGAGAATGCCCCCCCATTCCCTGCTGGGTAAGAACCTGGGCCGATCTGGTCCAGTCTAAGGAGCAGTCTAAGAGTGTGCCTGCCTGGAAGTCACCTTCCACTGTACCTAACGCCATTAAGATTTAGGACCGTGTTCTGGGGAGGTTTGTATAAACTTCCATGTCAGGATGTTCCTTTCTTCCAGATTTTTGCCTTGTCATTTTTGAAAGGCACTAATGGATCTCTTCAAACATTACTGCTCACAGCAGGAGAGATCATTTGAGACATGGATCATATAAATATCCTTTATCTGAACAGATATGACTTAATTTGTTTAATTTAATTTTAAAAATCTATATTGATATGACTTAACAATCTCAAAATATCTCGATCTACAACAGAGGGTAGTTTTTCATCTATGTGTACGTGTATTTTGGTATGTGTGTATGTATATTAGTTTATGTTCATAAACTTATTTGAAAAACATTTTTGTGAAATATAGTATTCTTTATCACATAACACTGCCTTGTCTGGTAATATGTTCGTCTCCTGCATGCATGCAAGTTCGGAAAAGAGGACTCTTTCATACCATAACATAAGCTAGCTGGATAGTACATATAATAGTGCAATTGTATTTTTTGTTCATTCCGAAGAGCTCTTATTGCTGATTCCCTGTTCCCGAGGTAGTTAATGACATATCCTTCATATAGCCTGCGTCAGCTCAGTCAATGACACACTGCTGACCCCCAGACCCCAGGTCTCACTCACTATAATGTATATATAACTATAAAGTTATAATGTAGGCCTTAGAGGTAGAAACTTTCCTTCGCACATCAGCATAGTACAAGACCATATGTTGGGGTTGAAAGCACTCTTGCTGCTCTTCATAGGTTTTACAAGCAAAGCCAACCTTTTAACCAAATTGTAGTAATATAGCAGAAAGGAAATACTTTTGACTTGACTTATGGAAATGGATCAGAAATGCCCAGCATCTCTTAGCCTTTACAAGAAGCTGTAGCTCATAAAACCTGAAATGGATCCAAGCCCAGTGGGACAGGAGTATCACCGGTTTCATGCAAAAGGGCTTGAGCACTAAATTTCTCGGTTCTTGTTAAATTGAAGAACACTGTGGTTGTAGAGATCTGGGTCTTTCCTTATGGGTGACTGTTCAGCCTTTTCAGCTTTTAAAGAAAACAGCTCAGGCTGTTTTTTAAAGGCTGGGAGGATCACATGCAGTTTCTCGTTGCTAGTCCTCATTATTTCTTTGCACGTTTTGGAATGGTACAATTGCTGTAGTGTAAATTCCACATGTCCTCACAGGTACCAGTACCCCAGCATGGAGGAGCTTGCCGAGATGCTCCCTTCTGTTTTAACACACCTGAAGTAAGTTCCAAGTGCAGTGCACAGCAGAGTCTGCTTATTGTTTTGTTTCCTAGAAGTCTAGACAGTCATGGAAATGCCTGGCGTGATCTTGATGGAACGTTATTCATGATTATTTTTTACTTTATGCTAAAAAAAATTAAAGCTATTTAAAGAATTGTATTGACAGGAACTAAAAGATGACATTTCATCTTCAAAACAGGGATCTGGTCTTTCTAACCTTTTTGTTTGCTGTTTTGTTGTGCTTTATTTAAACAGAATAAGCAGCATTATGGGGATTGGCGTGGGAGCTGGGGCCTACATTTTGACCACACTGGCGGTAGGTTCAGTGGGATTTTTCACTTGAGTTTGACTGCCTAGTTGGCTCGAGTGGACCACAGGATGCATCTTGTGAATTCATCCAGATGTTTACCTTTCTTATAGAGACCAAAACACTTCACAAATTCAATTCACATTTTTTGTGTCAGAACATTTTCTTGTTCAAATTGAGGAGTCAGGATAGGTCAGTAACCCGTTATCACTGTACATGACTTTAATCAGTTGTTAAATGTGTCATTTTAAATCTGCACATACTTGATTATTATATATCAAGGTAGATTTTGAGTTGTATCTTATCCCTCTTTAACATTTTGGATCGAATGGAAGGGTCTCTTGTTGATGAAAACCTTGATCTTTAACTGGGTTTAAGTAAATGCAGTAGACCAATTTAAATACAGGTAGAGGTGTCACTTTTTTTTCTATGCAAATATATTGTATTTCTAATGCATTGCCTAAAATGACTAAGACGTCACATGCACTACCCGTATGGAGGGTAGAATCCCCATATCCCATGATATACAGTAAGGAGATAATGACCCCTCCCACACTGTCTTAGCCCTGCATAGGTTTACTGCCATACTCTGCACCATATTTCCAGCTCATTCTAATCCCTCTATAAAAAGGTAATAGGATTTACGATAGATTGTGTTCTGAGGCTTTACCTCTGGCCTCATTGTTTTTTTAGATTGATGTCACACATGTTTTCGGAAACTGACTGACCTGCACTGTTCTATATTTAGAGTCTTGTGGTCCCTTTTGCTGTGTCACCAGTTTTCTGCAGGCTTGACAAGATGTCTCGGGCTGCTGAAACATTAATGTAGGAAAGAGACCAGTATTGGAATGCTCGAGTGAGCAGAGCACTAAAAGCCTCACGGCTCCTGGCGAGTGTGCAGATTCCCCAGTCAGTTCTGTTGTCAGGTCTGCTCCCTAAGTCATGTGTTTCTTGTGGTCTGCAGCTCAACCAGCCCAACCTGGTGGAGGGATTGGTGCTCATCAATATCGATCCTTGTGCAAAAGGTTGGATCGACTGGGCAGCTTCAAAGGTAAATATTTATATTGCATGTATGACATGTAAGTATTCGTGTTTAATTTAATATATTTATAAATAGCGCTGGGAGCCCTATCCTCCAGCCTGATCATGTGCAGTAGTGTACTCGGGTAATCTACTTACCCGAGGCATAGACTATGTGAGGAGTTAATCCAGTCTCACTGCACTGCTGGAGCTGCAGATTTGGTGTTATTTACTATTTTTTATGGATAATCTGTGGTTTGTTTACAATCAACCACGTCTTCAATGTTCAAGAAGTTTGTCCACCTTGTCACTTGTCCACCTGTCTCTTTGAGGAGAAAAGGTGAATGCAGTGTGCTATAATATTGTTCTGAGAGGGATTTTAAGAAGAATGATTAATGTTGTAATATGATTTGAATGCATGAGGTTTGCTCCTAAAATTCTATCGGAATTATGGAAAACTTATAGAGGTGGCTGCTGAAATTCCTTGCTGTTTATGCAAAACAAATGTTCTTCTGCAGTGCAGTTAGCTTACCCTTGCTAGCGCAATTGAAAACAGATATGTAACTTCTTGACTTCTTTTCTAGCTCACTGGATGGACAAGCAATTTAGTGGACATTGTGATGGCTCATCATTTCAGTCATGTGAGTCTGAGTTGTTTACCTGCTGCACAGATTGCTTCATTATTGGATATCTGTTTACAATACTCAGCTAATCTCTTCTGATAAAGTGCAAATGGCACCCACACATCATATCTGATTCATCTGGCTTAATCTGATTGGTCTCAGTAAATATTGTATCTAGCAGCATGTGAATGAAGCCTAAAGCCAGCATTTCACTTCAGACATGCTACAACATTGTAAGTTATCCAGATGTAGGTAGAGGTGAGGGGTTTGTTTCAACAGGCAAAGGGTTCTGTTTCAGTCTTTTTTTTTAAGTAATACCATACCCACAGTGTCTGGGTTCCCAATGAGGTTTTCCTTGTGTGTCCTCACAGGAGGAGCTTCAGGATAATCAGGAGCTGATCCAGACGTATCGCCTTCACATTGCACAGGACATCAATCAGGACAACCTGAATCTCTTCTTCACCTCTTACAACAGGTATAAACTGCACAGCCTCCTTCCCATCAGCCCTCTGATGGACTCAATCTACCATCAGCCCTCTGTCTTCCCTTCACCCAATGATGGTGAGCCACTGTAAGTTTCAGCACCCAGAGTTCTGTGTTTTTCCTTGAAGTGACACTATTGACAGTACAGAATCAGTCCAGTCTTTATGCATCTTTGCATAAAACAAATAAGATATACAAACTTTGTAAATCAAGCCTGGAGCAGTTAATTGAAGATAAAAGTGATCCAGACTGTGGACATCTAATGGAGAAAATGTTAAATCTGTGGCACTGAGAGATGCGACTTTAAATAACAAGATAAGGAAATCTTGTGATGAGAAAATAGAATTCAGCCTGTTAGAGCTTATCATTTTTGATGCACTAAGTGATTAGGTCCATTTCTATAGAATACAGTGCATTCAAAGGGTTCTGGTCTTTATATACACTTTTATGAAAATTAACCAAATGGAAAGAAAATGTGAAGTTCTACATTATAGGTGTCTGTATGTTTATATTGAAACCCATAGGCAGAATGACACACATAGTACCTGATAGCAAGCATTGTACATGTTGCACTGTAGGTGCTTCTTGTTGAACGCAGTGATGTAAAAGTTCATGGTGTTCTGTAAGGGTTCTGGAAAATACGCGATAGAGTAGCTAGGGGCGTGGGGGTTCAATTGTGTGGCTTGCTTGCTTGCGACATTTCAAACCACAAATCTGTGCCTGACACAGAGGCGTGCTATACAGTAGTGTGGTCCTGAGACACGCGACACGCATCATCCTACAGTCTGACCTCGTTGTGGAAACAAGGAGGCTGACAGAAGCCCACATGGGGTCAGCCTGCTTGGAAACAGCTGGGCGTGAAGGGGGGTCTTGAGATTTGGAAAAACTGCTGTCATTCCACAAGGTCTGAATGCGGAAGATTTTATACCGAGTTGAACTTTTGTTTTATTTGTTTGAAGCCGTCATGATCTTGAGATTGAGAGACCTATCCCCGGCCTGAATGAAGACACAGTGAGCACGCTCAAGTGAGTATGAGTGTGACTGTTAAGGGAGTCCAGAACATAGCAAAGGTTACTGTGGTAGGAGATTGCCATCACCTCTCAACCTGACATTTGGTCGTGCCGCCAGACCCTTTAAACTGATATTGATATCTATCTCGAGGTCAAGCTCCTCTCCTTGTTCTTTCGGGGTTTCTTTTTAGCATTGCACTGGCCCTAAATCTTGTCAACGCTCAGTAAGAAATCCAGACAATAAAACTACAGATGTCTAAGTGTAGAAATATTTTCAAGGGAGCAGTTCAAACACTTACTTTGGATTCTTTAACACCATCCTGGTAACACTTTCATTTTTAGTTTGGAGTTGGCAAGTGCTGTCCACACTGATGACCATTCCTATTGTTTTACCACACTGTCTGGATCAGAACTTTGGAGGAATTCACCTTCTGTAAATGCCTAAATTATTCATTAATCACTTCCTCAAGATCTGTTCCCGAAGTTTTTTTTATAAACTGAAGCAACTAGTAACTTCAATACTTTTTTGTATCACCTGTTTTATTCTATGAGCTTGACAAAGTCAGAGTATGACAAAAAAACAATTGGAACGTTCAATCCATGTTCATTGAGGTTCACTTGTGATATGTGGTTTGGGTCCCCCTTAGGTTCTTGGGTTAAGATGTGTTTGTATTCTTTAGTGTAGTATCTCCAGAAAGATCTACATTCGCTGCTCAGAAATGTTCATAACCCTCAGTAAAATGAGCTGACTCACTCTTGTGGCTGGCTGGGCCGGAAACAGAACTGGCCGGGCCTTGACAATTCCAGATCTCAGTGCCATTGAAAACTGTGGGAACTGGAGGAGTGTGCCGTTTCATCACAACAGTGTCCCGATCACAACCTCAAATGAGGGAGAACCAGCCAGAAGAATGGGATGGGATGGGGCTGTAGATATTTCCAAATGCTGAGGAGTTCAATCCATCCCTGCTTTAAAGACCCAACGCATTATTTGGAGGGCTGTCCCAAAGGTTTTGACCAGTAAGGAATATAGTCTTTCCCTCTTTTCCACGCCAGGTGCCCTGCCTTGCTGGTTGTTGGTGACACCTCACCAGCAGTAGAGGCTGTGGTGAGTTTATTTTGTTTTACGTTTTTGGTGGTGTTGTCATTACTGATGAATTCAGAATTGTAACTCTCATTTACAGTATCTTACTCCTTGTAGTCCTCAAATAAACTTAAGCACTCAGAAGAGTGATTTAATATAACAGAAAATGCTGTTTTCTGCTTTTCTAGCCTTATCATCAGCAGTAGATAACCACGCCTATGTTTTGATGAAGACCTGTAACAGTTTCTGAAAAAGTTCAAGAACAACACAGATAAACTCAATTTAACTTTTGTTAAGCTAGAACCTGGAATGTGGTCTGGGTGGATTTTATATTGTGTATTTTAAAATGTATTTAAAAAACTATTTACAGTGTTACAGGTGAGATTAATAACCTTATCATTTCAAGAATGCTCAAACTGAAATGTATTGTGATATTATGTTTTCAATTACAGGTTGAGTGCAATTCCAGATTAAATCCTACAAAAACAACATTGTTGAAGGTGAGATGTCACTATTGTAGAGAAGGTTTGGTGATGTCCAGCAAACATTGTGACTGCCATATGGTTTGAAAAGCTGATAGTGATAGATTTTGCTAAAAAAAGTCCTTATTTCCTTATTTTCTTCTGTTTTGGCAAAGATACTAAGTGTTTGAAAAGAACAAACAGTCTTATCTGTTCAGAACAGTTTGTACAGTCTACCCTTTCTAGGACAAATTATTAAAAGATCCACATGCAGCTTTAAATAACTATGTATCAGTAAATGTCGAGCCAAAATTAGCTCATAGTGATATTTTTATGGCCCAGCCAACGTGGTGTGTATTTATTTTATGTATTTTATCTTGTTTTTCAGATGGCAGACTGTGGAGGGCTGCCTCAAGTCGTTCAAGTAAGTAGATGAATTATGTGTAACTATTTTCAGAAGACAAGATTCATATAGAAGAAAGTGCAGCGAGACAGTGCAGTCAGGACTTCAGACAAGCATGCTTACCTCCAGCTGAGGTAAATGCTATTTCTATAGCGCATTATGTTACACTGTGTGATCTTCACCAGTGAAAAATCGCAAAACAGGATTTTATTGGGACACTACCTGTGTTAGCTCACCTGCTCTTTTGAGTAGTGCCAAGATGTCTTTAATGAACACAAGTGGCCTGGATATTAATTTAACATCTCTTCTAAAGTCTGTCTTCCGTCATTGTAGTTGTGTCTTGGTATGTCTGTCTTACTGGTCTGACACCACTTCCAAAGACAGCAGACAAATAGCCATGTCCATCCCTCATGTTTGTAGACATGGAGATCATAATGATTAATAATAATAATTGCTTACACTTACAGTATATAGCGCTTTTCTGGACACTTTTCTCAAAGCGCTTTACAGGTAATGGGGACTCCCCTCCACCACCACCAATGTGCAGCCCCACCTGGATGATGTGATGGCAGCCATAGTGCACCAGAACACTCACCACACATCAGCTATTAGTGGAGAGGAGAACAGAGTAATGAAGCCAGTTCATAGGTGGGGATTATTAGGATAATGATTTTACACTTTTCAATAATGACCATCTTCTTCTTGCAGCCTGGCAAGCTAGCAGAGGCCTTCAAGTACTTTGTTCAGGGAATGGGCTACAGTGAGTAATCTTTTCTCAATTTGCTTTTTCAGCCTCCTTACTGTCAAACATAATGTTGCATTAGTTTTTGTGTTTGACTGATTGATTTACACTGTCTACATGTACCGATGAGTATGGTTTTTGCTCAGAGTGTCCCGTCTGCAAAGGTGTTTCTGTGTCTTAGCATCTCTTTCCCATAGAAGATAAAATCTCCTGCTGTCTCCCTGTCAGCTGTATTTTTCCACACCACAGAGGTATTGTGATCTATACATCCCATTGCTAATTTCCTTCTTTGGTATACAGAGTCAGAACACTTCTTCACCGATGTCTCTGTCTCGGTTTGACAGACTTGAACAGACGTTTTGTTTTCTCTTTTTCTTTATTCTGTAGAAACCTTTTGTTTTTCTCTCGGTTCTAGATCTATTTTTTCCGTATTTTACTTGTATTTAGGAGACCTGCCCTGAAAAAAAACTGCTTTTCCAATAGAATGTTACAAATTAGGATGCTTGAATACAAGAGCTTAGTTTTCACAGCTGAATTTATACACCTTACTGCTAAGTCCAGACTAGTAAGCATCATACTCAGATGTGTACTGGTTTAACATAATTGATTTTATTAAAGGAGGAATTAGTGCATGCAGTCTGGCAGATCTGCAACCTTATCCATAAGAATTTCCATTTTCCAGGCTGATATATCTGAACATGGCTTTATAGAGGATCAACGTTATGCTCTTATTACTCATCTAGAATACTACAAACACATAGACAAGCATAACATCATTAATTGGCAACCCACAGTACACATGCTGTGACTTTGGGAGAATGACTTAAATATCTGATACAGGCCATACTGCAGTGCATTTAATCATTTGCAGTCTTTTGGCCAGTAGAACTCTGCCATGTTACCTGAAATGATTACCTGAACAACTGGCAGCTTCTTCAAAGGCTGAGCATTAAGTCAATTTTAAGGCTCCTGCTCTCAAGTCAAGTGGCTTGCACTAATGCTTTTCTTGTACTCGTTGTGCATTACTGCTCCTCACAGAATTCCTTCTTAACCTTAAGCTTTCCATCTAGTAAAAAATCTAGTTATTCCACAATACATTCTTGGCCTCCTTGATATCACCTTTATTATGAGTAAACAAGTAAAATGTTTTGTGACAGCTCAAAACGCACTGGTGTTGGGTCTACCCTGAACTTGGAGACGAGAGCATGTTTCTCTCATTCAGAAGTGTATATTCATTTTGAGCGAGTGCAAACACAGATTGGTATTAGACCAAACTCGTCTGAGTGATGTAAAGGCTTGTGTGCCATGATTTTCCATAAATGTTAAATGTTAGCTGCAAATTAAAACCTGTCTGACGTGTGTTCAAATACTCGCATGTGGCAGTTTCAATTTCAGGGACCTGAGGCCTTTCAAGAAAGTTTCAAGTTTTTCTTTAAATTGATTTAACAGTGCATTCCTCCAGGAGGTTAATTTGTGGCATACGTCTGTCTGAGCTGCTGTTGTATAGTTTAATTCAATTATTTCCACAGAGGAGAATATTTAGATTTTGTTTATTACTTAATCTGTTAGTGTTAGGCTAAATATAAATACAGGCAGTGTTTTGGGACTAGTTGTTACTTTGACAGCTCATATTACTAAGGAGAGGGACTGACATGACTGAACTCTAATGATATTACTGTCTTGTTTTCAGTGTTGCGTAACCATGCTTGTAAGTAATTGTTTTCTATTAAGAAAAGGATGTTTCTAGCATGACTTGCACTAAGCCATGCCAATATATATTGGCATTCTGAAATCCTCCGAGTGTGAATCCATTTTCTTTTATTTCACTTTAAGGTACAGTGGCCCCTATAATGAAGACATAGCTTTTATGCAATTCAGAGCCCAATTTTTACCAGTCACCTTTTATAACACAGACCATTACAAATCATTAGACACAGATACCAGATATAATCATGCAAAGTGTATATGAAGCTTGTAATAAATATTGGAAGCATTTTTAATGAAATGTGGGGCATTGTATTCTTAAACTTTATCAAACTTTCACTGTTATTCAGTGTCTAAGATTACTTCTCCTGTTGATACATTTTGAAAAATTGTGTATATATCAAAATTATTGGTGACAAGGGGTGTAAACGTGGGGGGAAATATTTGGGCTTCTTAATGTCATTAAAGAAGGCGAAGCTGCTGTCCTTTTTTACAGGGGCAAGAAATACTTTTTTTTATTAAACCATTTTGTTACTGGAATGAGTAATTATTTTGTGAATGTTAACTTGGTTACCGCTGGTGGACAGTCCTGTACTTTATACTAATGCAAACAAACCTTACTTTGCTGTGAAGTAAGGTAAAAGTAGGGATGCTTCTCAGATTTTTACTTTTTATTTTTGCTTTTTTTAATTAATAAATGCCGGTTTATTCCCCTGTCAGGTACTTCCTAACATAAAGAATATAAATGAAGCTAAGCTTTATTGACTTGAGAACTGAGGAAATATGTTTACGTAATAAATTTACCCTCTTGCTGAGTAAAGTCTATTTTTATTGTGATTTCAGCAAGTTAAAAAAAAACTGATTTCTAGTTGTAACAAATATATGAAGAAAACAATCTTCAGACCATTTAAGTGGTCAATTTTCATAGTAAATTGCTGCATAACCATTGTTAATGGATTTAGATGGAAGTGGTTGCTATTGCCTGTCACAACCTGGTCATCAATTAACAGGTAACTAGGTGAAGGGCAGGCTGTTCTGTGCCATTTAAAAACAATGTCATTGGATGCTGAAAGATATCTTTGGCCGATTAAGATATTAAAAAGGCAATGGTTAATGCCTTGGAAATTAATCTTAATGTGTATGTGTACTGATGTCAATACAGAAGCCACAGGCTTCTCAGAAAGGGAGTGTTTGAAATTAACGCCGAGCAGTCCAGAGGGTTGTAGGAACCACTTCAGACTCGAGACTGCCATCCTTCATCTGGTCTGAGTCTCTACTTAATGTCATGTTACCGTTAGTATCAGAACCTCACATTAGCCTTTGTTTCTGTGGTGTTTTGAAATTAAGAATGAGTAATAGATGGCACTCTTCTCTCTGATCCATGATTCTTAAAAGACGTATCTACTTTCGCTCAAGATATCAGACTGAAGCCCTGATTATTTGGTCGATAGAAATCATGAGAGTAAAGGTGATAACCTATGTATCTTGACTGAATTCCATTAGGGGCTTGTATGATGTGGCCAACGTATAATTCCCCCTTAATTTAACTGGTGAAATAATTCCTCAAGTTATTTACTTGATGAAAAGAATGTAATGAGGCTAATTCTTCATAATGACTACATTTCAATATAGTGCAGCAGTGGACGAAGGTGGACCTCTCCTATGTGTGTGAAATGCTTTGGGACCCATAGAGCTAAGAAGCACTAAAAAAGTGTTCTTAATACTTTGTATTTCTCATATTCGTAATGCTCCACTGCACACACACTTCAGTTCCCTTATAAAGCTAATCTGGAAGCATTTGAAAACTGCACAGGAGTGTGGTGTGAATAATGCACTTTTACGTTTCCTGGAATGCAAAAAAAAGTTCAAGAGCCAAGTGAGAATTGTGAAATCTGGAAGAAAAAGGCACACAGGAGCATAGTGTCTTAGAGAGGGCAGTGAAGCCCCTTGTGTCTTGTGGTCTTCGACAGTCACATCATCAGCCCACACACCGTTTCAGAGACTAGGCACTGCAGGTCTCTGGTGTTCCCCTCACAAAGCCCATTTACTTTGAAAGCTGTTGCAGTGCTTTGTAGATTTTTTTGTTAAAATTGTTTTATAAACAGGACCAGTATGGAATGTTAGTGTCATACCAGATATATCATTAATATACATACTCTTTAAAGTATACACATGAAAGATAATAGATTCCATTATTAACTGATTATAAAAGTTATATTGATCAATTATGTACACTGGTCCAAAATAATCCTCTCTTTAAAATATTTTGGTATTCCAGGGTTTAAACTTCGGGACATTCTCATATTTTGTGCTTGATGTTATGTTGCTTATTTAAGAATACAGTATGTGTAATTGTGAACACCAAATACAGTTTAAAATCTCCACAAACTGTACATATTTTTCATTGTATTTTGAATGTAAGCATTTTTTTCCCCAATTTTTTTTTAAAACCCTTAATTCAAAAAACAAATCGGGTTGTGAAGAGTGAAGATGGCTAAAAAGTAATTTTCCCGTGTCTTAAGAAATATGAGTGGATGTCGCAGTGCACGGTCTGTGTCTGCGTGTGCCGACACAATGGAAATGTCTTCCTCTATGCAAATGTAAGAGAAACTTTCTCTTGTATGCGATGTTATCATTCAAAGGTGTTCCCCGGTTGACTTATTTTGGGGGGGAAATTGGTGTGGGTGCTTGAGTCCGGGGTGGGGACCTCAGGCGATGAATGAAGCCTCTGAACATTTGTTTCTTCCAGCCTTTTGATTTGATTCCAGATAGTGATTCATCTTTGCTGCACAGGAAGTGAACCTGGTATCAAAAATATGTGATACATGCAAATTCCAACAGCAGAACTGAGCAGAAATACGTCTGAGCTGCGTAAATGTCTAATCTTCCCCACGGGCGTTGTGATGTTTGTTGAAAGACGGCTTTGAACCATGAAGAAAAGCCCTGAGTTACAGGCTAGCACCAGTGCATAACAGAGTAGAGAAGACTGCACGTCTTTCAGGTTCCACTCTTCTTTATCCGGCTGGGGTGGACTTGGCCAGTTTTTTTTTTCCTTCAATTAACAGATCAGGAAAAAATTGAAAGCTTCATCTGAACACAAACCATGCCTAGAGTGGCTGAACTGATGTGTATGAAATCTAATCTACAAAAAAAAACTTTTTTGAAGGACATTGGAGTGTTTACAAGCCAAAGGACTGGGAGAGAGCAACCTCGTATTATTTATTCTTTTAATATTATTTTACAGTCTGTTAAAGAGGAGCAAAGGGGTAGATGTCTTTGTTTACACAAAAGGTGTCAGAAAATACCAGATTAAGACCAGGCTTTGTCTAAGAACCAATAACCTGAATATATATTTCCATGTCCCTCCTTATTTTTCTTCCTTCCTCCTCCCCCCTCAATGCTAACAGTCCCTTACGTTCAGCTCAGCCACCTGAACAGCGAATCAGGTACCAGGATCTTGTGCCCTGGGCACTGCTGCACTAGTCCTTCAGTGGTACCATCTTTACAACACGCCTTCTGTTCCTTACACTTGTATGCCCATGCCGTTTGCCTCTCATATTTTGCAATTCCTTTTTTTTTTTCTGTTGTCATGCATGATCTGTGTCATGATTTTGAATTCTTTCCCAAACTTGAGGCTGTGGTGTGGGGAGCGAGAAAGCGTTCATCTTAACCTCTATTCATTTATTCATTCATTCATTCATTTATTCATTCATTCAGTCGCTGCTGTCTTGTTTCCTGTGTGTCTGTTTGTACCGTGAATTTCTTTCTTCTGTGTGATGCATGTTGCATTTTACATATCAGAGTTTGGATGGGCTGTGGGGGAGGAGGGGGTTAATTATTGACGAAGTCTTCTTCAGTGATTCCTTCAGAGTAATGGGAGAATAATGAACCATGAATTTCATTCAACTTCAGCAAAAAGGGCTTTTTTAAAATGGAGCCCATGTAAATGGATATGACAATGTGTACTTTATTCAAACATTTTTCAAAAGCTGACGATGGCTACATCTCGTATATCCTCTCATTTCCAAAGAGGTGATCAGACACCATGAGGGCCTCATTATTCTCCCAGAGCTGCCGGCGGACATTTTCGTTTCAAATGTTAACGATGTCGGCGATCGCTTACCTCGTGCCTCACGGGCGGCTGCTTGACGTGCTCTTTCCTCTCCTCGGCAGTGCCCACAGCCAGCATGACCCGGCTCGTCCGCTCGCGCACCCACTCCTCGTCCAGCGTGGGATCCGCGGACGGGGCGCGCAGCCGCTCCCACACCAGCAACCAAGTGGAGGGGGCCGGGGCCGCCGCCGCCGCCGGCAACGATACCCAAGCCAGGCCTCAGACCATGGAGGTCTCCTGCTAAGACGCGCCAGTCGGCTGGCCCTCCCTCCCCTGCGTTTCTCTTCCTGCCAGTTTCCCCCCCCCCAGCTCAGCGAGCGCTGTAGGGAGCCACATTATAAAGATCAACACATCCCGTAGACGCCTTCCAGTCATAAAAGCAGTGAGGACAACAAGACAAAAAATGTCAAGAGCTTGCCATCTTCCACCAAGTACCCAGTTATTGTTTCCCAGTGGTGTGTGCATGCCTCCGGTGACAGTCTGACAGCAGTTATTTTGGCGTTTTAACCTTTTATTTTTGTCTGTTAAGTCTCGGGGTTTTTTTCACTGGGCTGAAAATGATTAAGAAACCAGACGTTACTACGGCTGGGGAGGAAACAGAATCATGACGAGACGAGTGAAGGAAGATTAATTTGCCTTTTTGTTGGCCCACTGCTGCAGTAGTCTTCCCTTGCAGCTTGCGGATTAAGAACACACAAAGCAGTTGGCTCTCTCTTTCGTCTCCGTCTGTGAGCTCTCTTTCACTTGGCTCTTTGTTCCCAGATACTACACACACGTGCTCATACATGAACACAGACTTTTTTTTTTGTACGCCATCGTGCTTTGTGAAAATTCAGTGCTCGCTTCCTTCAATCGAGAAATGTAGTGCGACATTGTTCTAGTCCAGTACCTTTTTATAACGCAGTTATGGCATGGCGAAAGTGTAGGAGTATATTTGTCAGGTTTCTTTAGGTCTGTTACTTAAGTGTTTTCACTGGTACTAGCATCTAAAGTATTTTCACCTCCAAGACAGTTGTGTTTGATTTGCAGATTTTTGATTTGTGGACCAAAGCTTACATCTGAAACAGGAGAGAACTGTAATGTAAAGTGAAGCCCGTGTTAAAAAGGTGTCAGACACTGGGGAAACTAACAGACAGATGGAAAATTGAGATGCAGTTCACCATTACAGCACCTGGATGTCTACAGTGTTGTACTGAACAGCTTGTCAACAATGCTGTCTGCATTTGACAGGCCAACAGGTCTTTTAAAATAGTAGAGTAATTTCTGTGGTTAAAGGCAGTTTTTGTCTCTATGCCTTTACCAAAAAAAACATTTAACAGTAGCAATGAAATCTGCCAAGTCTCAATATATCCTCGAGTCCAGGGTAATATTAAAAGCCTTTTCTGTCTGTACTCTATTAACACAGGTTTCATTATATGAACAAATTTACATGCACGAATAACTATAAGTTGAGAGGCACATGTAGAGGTGCAACAATATTTCTGTACTTAAACCTAGACTGTTAGTAAAGCTTTCCTTATTAGTAGTTGGCAGGAAAGCCAAGCCATTGTTCTTTATGTTTATAATGGGATCCTAAATTACTTTAAAGTACCATAATCATGAAAAATCTTTTGAATATATTTGATGAGCTTTTGCAGTGTATCTGAAGCTTTGCATTGTAGTGTTTCAATCAAGGAAAGGAAACTGTACAGCACTTAATTTTTTCATTCATTTTCTTGGTTAATTGCATTTTGAGATTAAACTTTATTCATTTTAAGCGTGACGAAAAACAAAAAGAATGACTGGTTTGACAAAACTGTTCAAGAAAAAAAAATAAGAGTAACATTTTTATATAGGTTGCGTTATTTTTTTCATTTTTAATGGTGGTAGGTGTCATACATTAAGTGTTATTTAATGTCTTCACTGTGTGATATTCACTGCTGTTCCTGACTGAATGAAATCATGGATGAGCTTGTGATGATGCTTTCTGTCTTCAAGCAGGGAATATACACTTCTCACTGTCTGCTGATTATATCGATTTGTACTGATTATTAAATAAAGCTAGAAGTTGTAAATTAGCTACAACTGACAGGTTTCAATTATTTTATCCAGAAAAATCCAGAAAAGGCATGTTACTTCAGACTGTGCAAGACATATGACTGAAAATGTGTGAAAAACATGACTTATTAGATATTTTGAAATTTTTATCAAAAAGTATCCATACAACAGAGGAACACAATTCCAGGTTTCTAAACACAATAGACAAAAAATAATACCAGGGTTATACACATAGCATTTAAGGCACATAGCATTTGCATTTGAATGCATTGTCAACTGCTGGCTTGCCAGCACAGTGCCCTTCTCTGCACATACCTTCTGATTGATATACAGTGAACAGTGTTACATGCTAATGGTAACCACAGCCACAGGGAAGGCTTTATATGGCTTTCTAGATGGCAAACACTTTACATATCTTTACATCCAGTATTATCCAGGACTGGTATACCTTTCTCTTTTGTACAATCATGGGAAATTCTTCAATAGAGGAGACAGCCCTTGTGCAGATGCAGCCATTATTGAGCTCAATACACACAGCAATGCATAGCTGGGTCTACCCTGCAAAACAGACAAACTACTAAAGTCTCTAACCCTTTGTATACATTTCTGTCTCATGTAGTACCTGACAGGTTGATTTCCGGCTCTGGATTTCATCCTGTTCTTTGAAGTTGATTCCTCCTTCTCTTGAGAACCTTGTTAGGCGTAAATCAACTACTGTTGATTTTATTCAGTCAGTTCTTATCGTACCTTAACAGACCTCAAGGCAGTTTGGTGACTGGTACAGAGTTGCATCTCTAAGCTAACATGATACAGTAATTATTACATACATTCCACAGCATGATTAAGTGCTAAAACTATTGTCTTGAATATGTGTCGATATATTTGTCCCACTTCAGTACTAACCTGTGCTCTGGCTTCTGCATTACTGCATTCTGGGACCACCTAAAACAAGGTGCTGGTTGGCACTAATTCCTAAAGAGCTCCAGGGTCTTGGTTTGATTCCAGCCTTGAGTGCTTGGGAGGGTTTCTCCATGATCTCCCTATGTTCACATGAGTTTTTTACAGGAGCTCTAGTTTCGACCTACCTCCCAGACATGCAGGGTAGCTGGAGTGGTTGTTGTAAATTGTCAGGGGGAAGGGAGGTTTCCATATTTGGGGTGCTCCCAGTGCAGCCAACACCAGCTGTGCACCTACAGAGAGGAAAAAACAAAAGCCTAATGACCTGAATGGCCTTTCTCATTCCTGGACTTTCTGGTGCTCATATGAGCCCTTCATCCATTGTCTCACTGGTGAATGTTTACTGCAAGGAACATATTCAGTTACTGCAACTAAACTATGAAAAGAGTACAAACTGAAAGAAAAAGTAGTGAAGAGGATTTTTGAAGTCACATTTTGAATATTCTTTCCCTCCTGAAGTCACTGTAGGTTGAAATAACTAAATACTTGAACTTGAACTTTATTGCCATATGTAACCGGTACATGTACTGGTACAATGGAATTCTTAATTACAGAAAGTCTCTCGATTGTTAAAACAAGTGTAAAAACACAAAGTGCAGACAGTGCATCAAGACAATATTCAAACAAACAGTAGACAATGTACAAGTAAACAGTTTAAATGTAAACTATGCAGACATGAAGACAATGACTGGAGATGTAATAACTACAACACCAAGCAATAAGACATCTGAGAAGAATGGCCTACTGATTTTGATAAGGCTAAAAATCAGGCTGATATACTGTACACTGGACTACATCAAAAAATGACTGCTTCATCTTTTAGTCTTTTTTGCTTTCGGAATCTGTTTGGTAACACTGGCCAAAGTTTCCAACCTCAACCTTTTATTTTTGTTTTGTTGTTTGCACAAGGTTGGACCACAAATGACACATTTATGGTTGAACTATTTTTAGCACGAGGTACATCAGATAATTTTGCCCAAGAACAAATCAAAAAGACTTAGTGTGCTGTTAAGGCTTTCACAGTGCTGAATCGTCTTTCCAAGCACATAATCTGCAGGATGTTCGCATGCAACCTTCATTATCTGTTGATTTCTCAATGTCCTCTTATTTCATTTTCCCCATTGGCTGCAAATGATTTTCCACAAACGTGGTTTGCTTGTTTTTTCTTTTACAACTTGACATCTTCTCTGTCGAGTGAAGACAAGTTCTCACTGCTGAAATAGTCTTATCTGATATCCTGTTTGGTTCCAATCAAAGGCACTCTGTCAAGCACATTGGAGTCAGCTCATGTAACTTAGATTTACAGTATGTCAATAGTATCCCACCAAATCAGTTTTAATAGAACATAATCCCACCGAAGCAGTCTTACATAAATGAATGTTATAAGATGTTTTGCAGGGCTTCAGCCATGATCATCCATGGACCTCATTGTCCTCCATGGAAGTTAAAGAACATTGGAAACATCCTTGAGAAGCTTGCAGGGCTCTGCAACCTATTTGCAACAGGAATTATTGATGTCCTTAAATTCATTGACTGTTTTTGCTATTGCTTGTAATGGTGCAGACCGCTGCTATATTCCCTCTCTATTGTGAAGCCATCTCCCATGCCAGCTAGTATGTTTCTTGTCCAACTTGTCTGGTATGACTGCAAGGCATCAAGTAGTGTACAGTATATTGGCGAAACCCAATTCTGTCAGAATATTCCAGAGCACAGCGGTGCTAACACGAAAAGGGCACAGTAGATGTTCGCCCTCTCAGCTATGGCCTCGTCTGCCAGCTTAATCTGTCCTTGCTCCTACTGAATCACCATCCAGTGCTTGATGTTACGAAGCACAACTCTGCATACAGTATACAGCTGAGGTGGTAGTGAGTCCATAAATGAGCTGAGGTTTGCAGATAATGTGATCCTGCTCGGCTGAAAAAGTGGCTGACCTTCAAACACTGACAGAGTCTCAGCAACTAATGGTCTCTACCTTGATACACACACGTCACCCAACATTCAAGCACAGGGATTCCTACATCATGCATGATATACAAACTCCTTCATCAGAGTTCTACTTTAACGCCAATGAAGAACACCATGAGGAACTAAACAAATGAAGATAAATGAGGGCAAACCAGTGACATCACTGAACATCATATGGAAATCCTCATACTTTAAGAGTGCACACAAAAAGAAAACCCTGAAGTTCACATGGACAGTGCATACAACGAATGAAAAGGCACTGTAAGGTTAGAGGACAAGATAACTGCTGAATGTCTTGAAATGCTGACACCTTGTCTGCTCATATCATGACTGCTCATGTGAATGGGAGGTTGACAGGCTCAAAGCTATGACACTGCAGTGTTATAAATGGCTGTTGTATCTGACCCCCAGAAAGAGGCAAGACCATCCTGTTTTGACAGTGCAACTAAAACCAATCTAACATTTTAATAGAGTCTGACTTAAGTCCTGTTACTGGAGTGTAGTCAGGGTCACCATGACATTTATATCTTCATGCCTCTGCTTCCAGCTCTGTGGGTCACCAATTAATTGTACAGAGCACACTGAGTTCCTAATGAGCTGGCTGTAGATCAAAGCTGTGGCTCTTTTGTTTGTTCCTAAATAGGGTATGATGCTTATTCAAGTTACTAACTTACATATTAGGAATCAAGGCTCCAGAGCTTTGCAGCGCACCATAGGCTTACTTTACCAAGAGCTGTGTGTCCTTCTGGAACTGAAAAAAAAATCATTTTTGCACGTTTTTGGGGCAATAGACTAAATATTTTGCCTTCACACTTCAGCATGGATTTTACTGTGATTGTGCTATTCTGCAGTTGCAAAATAATTACAGAACAAGTTCCTTGTTTAGTCTGCTGCCAAGAAGGGAAAACTGCCCTACCCAATACTCTATGCTGCCCCAACAAGCTCTTCTTCTTTGTGAATTGGATTTCTGTTCATTTTACAAAGTCGTTAAAAAAAAGGGCGACGCAGACCAACACAAGATGTGAGTTTCAGAAGAGAGTTCATTTTCCGGGTGAATTTGCGAACGCTTAATGTTTAAAACTTCAAACCTTTCACTGTCACACAGTAGTGGTAGTTTCCTTTTCAACACACTAATGATTAAGATATCTTCAGAAATGGGGGGGACGATTCCACTTTTGATAAGTCAGTTATTTTTAGTTTTTGCAAACATCTGCACAACCCCAGCCTAGCGATCTTTTCCGACGCATCTTGTTTACCTTCAGAAAGCTGCCTCCTCTTTGAAATCTTTACGTCACAAGATGGAACAGCGTGGCAGCATGACGTATTCCAAAGGGCGTGTCCCTTGTGAGACGATGCTCTTGTGTGATTAATAAATTATTAAAGTTGTTAATTTTCCTTAAGGAGGATGCGGAAGAACTAACCAAGTCATTTATCGTAATGATCATTCCGGCAGAGAAACCGCCTTTTGCCATAGTGCAAATGTTTGTGTTTTTTTGGTTCCATTTGTACTCATCACGATTATTACACACATTCATGATAGTAATAATAAAGGGACCTAAAAATATATTGGAATATTACTGTCATGTTACGCATTTAAAAACACCATGAGGTAGATTTAAAAGGTTAGAAGGTTTCCAAAAACCAATCTGTTATTAATCTGTTTAATCTGCCATGTTTTTCTTCCCTAAATACAAATTTAACAGATTAAAATATTTGCCATATTTGTTAGTTTGTAAGCACTCAGATTTTGTTGATTTGCAATCACTAAAGAAATATTTTGTTCTCAGAAATTTGTATATTGGTTTGTGTGCTTTTATTTTTGTTAATTTTCTTTACCTGTTTAAATCATTTAACATTTTGCTCTGGGGTTTTTTAAAGACAATACACCTGAAAAAAATAAATGATTGGATTAGACCTTTCTGTTAACATTTTTAAAAGCTTTCTGTGCAACATTTAATGTCTTAGTATGACACATTAAAATATAAGTCTCCATAAAGATATAAAGAATTATAAAAGCTTGACCTAGACCTATTATGAGGAGGTCTGACTCTTCCCTGATAGACTATGTGTTTTGTGTATAACCACTTCTCTACTCCAAAACAACAGTCTAGTCTTCTGCAAGCAACGTTTACACTCCTATGATCTGGCCACAACTAAAACAAAAAAAAAGACACAATGTTTTTGGGTCAAGATGGATGACTCGTCTCTGTACGTCTTCAGAGCAGAGTTTTGTGTCAGGGCATCAGCTCTGTCGTCACAGGAAATTTGCTGCAAGCTTGAGGCAGCGGCAGTAGATGGGAGATGTATAAACTAGCCCACAGGTTCCCATTGTTCTTCAGTGATTTCACGTCATTCCACACCTGCACAGCGCTCTTGCAGAGGAATAACTGAGAGGAGGAGCTCGGCAGTGGCACAGTGCAAGACAATGCGTAGAGGAGACTAGATCCCAGACTCACACCCGCTCACAAAACACAGCTGGTGCAGCCGTCAGTCGTCGGACCCTTCACCTGGAGCCTTTTGTAACATCAGTCAGCCACAGAAGCCTCATGTTCGCAGACGTGAACTAGACAAATGCTAAACAGCAAGGGAACACAATGATGTGAGTATTGTGCTTTTTGATTTTACACTTCCTTAAGCATAAGCAAACATCATGTTGTTGATTTTCTTTTCCCCTCCTTGATCTCTGAAATACTTAGGGTCTTGACACTATTCTCTATATGAGGATGTTGGTTATGTGTTTCAGTTTTACATTCAATGGCATTTAGTTAAAACGGATTTTGATTTCTTTAACCAAAATTGTACTGCAATGTGATACCATTTTAACAAATTGTTATATCACACTAAAAAATACAGAAAACAGAATCTCTTTTATTGTGGTTAAGAACTGATTGTGCATGTTCATTCTGTTGGTTTGTTTTTGGTCAGCTCCACCTTCTTGCCTTGACTTATTGATAGGCACTGTCCTTCATCTTTACAACAATTATTCGTAATAATCTTTTACATTATCCCTCGAGGCTAAGTGTTGGTTTGACGGTGGTTGTTTCTTTGATACCTTGGTTACTTCTGCTTGGTGTTTTTTTTTTCAAAATGATTACAGTGATTTAAGAAGTTTACGTTTGTTGTTTTATGTTCTCTGTACCTCTCTGGCTGAAGAGCTAAAAGAGAAGCAAAATGCTGAGGAACTAGCAAAAGTTTTTTTTTTGCATTATTTTTCCAGAGACAAACTATGTCCTTCTTTCCCTTTTCACCCAAACCCTTCAAATCTGATATCTGATGCACACTTACAAAGCCTGCTAAGTTCAATATTAACACAAATACGATTTTGGTTGAACTGGAATATAATGATACATTGATGTATCTAAACACATAGAAAAAACTGACTTTGTTGCATTATATTTCAAGATGTGTCAGATCTTTGGAACAGCTGGTAGCACATGCTAAAATGAATTTGGAAGCAGGGACATACTGCAACACATGGTCGTTCTAATAATCTGAGCAGAACAGAGGAGAGCAGGCCATAAAACGTGACACGATTTCATATTCAAAAGACTCATTAATACTGTATTTCCATTTCTGTGTGGACAGATTATTCATCTGAACTTTTCCATTATAAACCTTGTCTTTGTCCATGATGGATTCTAAAAAAAATGAAATATGTTTTATTTTAACCAAGAAATGTGTTCAATTCCTCATACAAGAAAACTCAATGCAATATGGACACATTATTTTGTTTTTTCTTTTATTCTGACCTAAACTTTTTCTTAAAAAATAAGTTGGAATTTACATAACTAGTAAAGAGTGGCTACTTTCCATTAAGTATGAGCAAGAAAAGTCTTGTAAATGAAACCTGCTATCAAATACTAAATGTATAATTTGCATTAGGTGGGTGGATCACAGTTATGATATACAGTAATCCAGGTCTTACTCACTTACAGAAACAATTCTTTGCAAAACTAATTTTTATCATGATCTTTTTATCTATATACAGGAATTGAACAAGAGAATTGTTAAAGAAATCTATAATCTTCATTCATATTTGTTTTCTATAGTATATGAACATAACACAGCTAAGACTGTGTATAACTATCTTTTTGGGGATCAGAGAAACTCATAGTTGCTCTATTGTCAAATATATCAATATTTTGGCAATTTGTCTATTGTCAAAATTGTCAAAGTATCACATCTACAGTATGCATTAGAACAATGCATTGAAGCACATTTTTTAAATTTAAGACTGTCTTTTCCTAATCCTTTAAGCTTTGTCAAAGAGAACCTTTTAATAACCAATTCACACAGTCAGGGATGTGCAAATATAAAAAGTAATCAATTGAATAAATGTACCTGTATGCTGGAGTTATGTAGTAATTTCATAGGCCAAATGGTATATTTTTATATATGCTTTTACTGACACATGGTAGATACTAAAACAAGCCCTTATATAGTTATATTACCAAATTAAAGCTTTATATCCTTCAAAATGTTGCAAAAACAATGGTTCTCTAAGAAAATCACTAAGAATAACTAAAACTTAGAAATCACTAAAACGTTTCTGTTCACTAAGAAAATCATGCCTCGATCTTGTGTATATTCTCTCATATCCAGGGGACAGGCTCTCAAAGCTCTTGTTCTCAGATAGTACTTCACAAATGTAGAAACCAGTAACAAAGAAGGGGACCACTCCCTACAAATGATGCTGACATGTTGACACAGCCTCAATAGCCCCTTCAGATAGTCCTGAGGTTATTTGTGGCACACTGCTGTTTGTCACTTAACGTTTCAACCTTGTCACAACTCTGTGGTTGGAAAAGGTGGTTTGTAAAGAAGCGTTTATCTACATCCTCTTGTGTTCTCTGAGCAAGTTTGAGAAAAGTGTAGAATCAATGCAGGCCTGCAGTTATTAAAAGAGGGCACTAATATAAACATGTTGGGTTTTTTTTTGCTGACGGGTATTGCAATAAACTGACCCTGTTCGGAAGTGAATGGCATTTTTGTTTCTTGGCTAATTTGAAGTAAAAGCATTAGCAGGCACATAGTGTTTTGTAAGCATTAGATGCAATGCATTTTGATTTGTTGTAAAAGTTTTAACTTCTGGACTGAGATGAAATTGCTACGGTTATCTTGCTACAAAATATCGATTGAATTGATACACTTTGCACCATTCAGAGATTTTGGCTTTGCAAGTTTAGCTTTACAAAGAGTTTGTACATAGAACTGTGAGCAGAAAATCATATTTTTCCCCAATGCAGCAAATCAAAAAAATTCTGAAGAATTGTCTCCTTTAATCTTATAGATGGGTGAGATAGACTTTAGAGAAGGGAGAGTTGTGCACCTATTTCTGTGACCAGATCAGAATGAATGACCTCAACGGATACTCACAGCTATATAATACACAGAATGGGGTTTCACACCCTGTTCTCAACCTTAAACATTGTAAACGTGTTTCCATGACCTAAACGAAATAAAAAAATATTTCAGTAGTGTGCTCCCTGTGACCAGATGAGTATCACTTTTAATTCTCTGGTTCTCTAAAAGGATAGGATGCATCTGGAGTTCAGAAGCATTCAGAAAGGCAGCTACCAGCAAGTGATACATAGACTGATAACAAGGTCTAGTCTTTTAAAGAAACAACTTGCATACCGATGAGAACAAAAGACAGTGCAGTTAAAAGCAGATTTGAAAAGGAAAGATTAAATCAACCCTTACCCTTCTTTTTAACTATATTAATGTTGGTTACTGAGTTTGCTTTTTTAAAGTGTTTCAAATAGTTGTTGCTGCAAAAGGGTACAATATCAAATAGAAACCTGGTGCGATTGCAGAGGAGATGGAGGAAAGGTACCAGGGGAAGATAAAATGATTGTATTTTTCGCAGGACAGAAATGGTTTACAGTATAGTGAACAATGTTAATGTGAAAAAAAAAATATTCAAAAGGGAAACATGCTGGTGGGCTTCACAACAGACGATTGATTACCTTTTACGTACAGGATCTGCCAGTGAGACTGTTTCAACACCGGAGCATACAGAGTCCACGGTGAAATGGGGAGTCGTCCCAGCAAAGGCCGGCGAAACTCTTCTCAGCAGGCGAACCTCTCGAATCAACAAGAGCCCCCACAGGCTGCCGCAATGGGTAAGAACCCCGACTGCCGCCCTCCCCCTGGGAGGGGAGATCGGAGAAACTAGGGGCCGCACCTGGAAGAGAAGAGACTGCTGTTATCCTCTTTGTTTCAGTGGTATTACTAATCTCTAATTCTATATCACTTTACTACATGGAAGTGCATTTAAACTACTAGAAAGTGCATTAAATCTGGGAACAGAAGGCACTTCTTTACCCAGATGTTTGTGGGAGTATTGAACAAGTCACGGAACCATTACCATGGACTCTTTCAACAGATCATTGGATGAATTAACTGCTAATTAGCAAACCCCCTCTCCTTCGTAACCTTTTTTTTATGGTCTTATATTATCACAACAAAACCCCTAAATGGATCTCCCTCTCTCATTGCTGCTCTGGCCGCTTTGTGTACCGAGCTTTGGTGAAGATATTTTTGAAACCAGCTCATCTACCTTCTGTAAGAGAGGTCACCACCCTTCAAAGTCAGCTCTTGTGCCCTCACGAACCTTTCACGACAAGTGCTGAAACACTTTCTTGTCACGATAGCAAAATGAAAAAAAAAAGACGTGTCCAAAGTGCTTCACATGGGCTAACATGAAAGTAACAGTTATGCTTTGCAGAGAAAAATAAAGGCCATTTTCTAACATGGACTCATATCTAACGTGAAGTTGTATTCTAACAAAATCAAAGGTGATTAGATTGTACTTAAACAGCTCTTTTCGGCATTGTTCATTTGTAAGTATAATTTTGCTTTCTTAACCATTTGACAGATGTGTATCTCAGTAGCGGAAACTACTCTGATTTTTTTCCATTCCAGAAAGCAAAAAGAAAATAGCAGCTAAAGAAATCTAGTAATATTTATTGGCCATGAAACCTTAGGGTTTTTCAAGTCAAATTAGTATGTGCAGCATTGCAAACCATAGTCCTTGGGGATCAAGAAAACAAAATTTAAATACAAAAAATAAATCTGATAATTGCGAAGTATGGTGAGGAATGGTGGAAATATTATACAGGCTTGCTGGTAGAAGATCATACATAAAAAATACAGATTCATCATCGAAAACTGGAATTGTACTGTATATGTGTAAATACAATATCCAATTCTCTTTTTTTCTGTTCATGCGATGAAAACCATTAAGTATTTCTATGCTCCTGGAACGCTGGTTGGTTTATCAGTCATCAAATGACCATTTCTCATTCATGTTTTTAAGAGCAGTGCAGAACTAATGCTTTGTGTCTGTGTTCTCCTTCTGCAGACCCCAATAAATATGTGGTGGTATCTCTCTACAACTATCCATCTGGGGGTCCTGGTGACTGCAGTATTCGGGTTGGGGAGCGCCTCAACATCCTGTCAGAGTAAGCTACTGTCCATTGACCCCATGATTCATTGCACACACTCACTAGCACCCAGACAAAAGGCTGATATACAAAATAAAGCTCAATTAAGAAGGGTTTGACCTAGAATACATGAACTCTGAACTTAAGACCCAAACTGTTAAAGGTCTGGTAATGAGTGAGGTCAGGTGTCCATGAAAATAGATGTCACACCTTGGAAATATTTGTAAAGGAATTTATCGGTTGATTTTCATTCTCAATGTTTGAGAATATGTATATCCCAAAATAACTGTAAAATAAAATTTGAAGATATATTTTTATCTGGAAAGATACAAAATACAAAGAACTCAGTAAGTTTATTCAGAGTGATCTATGCTCATCACTTAAACTTTTTTCTGCTTTAGAATATCTTTAACTTTATTGCTGAAAGTGGCTGTGAAGCATCGAAGCAGCTCTCCCTTCTGCTGATGTTTTGATGCCCTGTTATTTCTCGATGTCTGGATGAAATCACTCAGAAATGCTACGACGGTTTCGACCTTGAGGCTGTCTGGGGGTATCTGACCCTGCTGATTATTCACTGCCTCTTTGTTACAGGGAAGGAGACTGGTGGAGGGTGTCCTCTACAGCCACAGGCAAAGAAAGCTACATTCCCAGCAATTACACTGCCAAGGTTTTTCACAGGTAAGCTGTGTACACCAGCCTGGGCAATAAAACAGAGCGCACAGTCTAACAGCAGCTTGAGCGAAGGAAGAGATGATAGGGCTGGAGACCTTCACTCCAGCCTCCTTCCCTTCAGTGAGAGTGATGTCATATATTCCCCAGTGGGTGACAGCGTGCCTACCTGTTCAAGTTTCCACAAACTAAACTGTCTGCTTTAGAGTTCGGGGATGTACAGAAACGGAAAGTGTGCCGCAGCTCCTTCTAGGAGTTCCTGTTTTTGCCAGCGAGCCTGCTGAAGACACTAATGTCTGTACTGCTCCCCCTCTTTCTCCCCCATTCTCTCCACAGGTGGCTGTTTGAGGGCATCAGTCGCGAGAAGGCAGAGGAGTTACTGCTCTTGCCCTACAACCAAGCCGGCTCCTTCATGATCCGCGAGAGCCAAAGTCAGAGAGGTCAGCCATTTTAAGACACTCTCCATGCATGATGTGCAGAACTGAAAAACACATAGTGTTGATAGATTAGCCCCTTTACTTACTCCCCCAGATGCTCCTTGACAGTAGCTGGTGCCTGAGTTTGGCTCAGTGTCCTTTATTTAACCAAGTGAGACTCTTGAGAACAAACTGTAAGTGCATGAAGACCTAACCTAAACCCCCAAAGTCAGCTGAGAAAGCACCCTGCACTACAGGACACATCCAGTTTTAATTATAATGTAAAATAACTCGTGTAGCAACAGGTGCTGGAAATGTAGTATAAAATTATCTACTTTTAAAAATCTTAGCACAAGCTTGTTAATGTTCAGCATTCTTTTAAAAGAGGTCAAACATTTCAAAACATTAAAAAAAATAGTCCCTGGATCAAAACTGATCCTTGGAATGCTTTGGAGAACACTGTGTTGACAAGTGCTGTTAAACTTGTCAGATATTTGATTTACAGTATATACATTTACATAGTTATACTAGAGTACAATTTGTTTAGAAGATTACAAGGACTTCATAAATTAGAAAAAAGGTGATTAAAAGTATTATTACTTTAAAATGAAATCGATTTTTTTATGTGAAAGCAATAAAAAAAATGTAAAAAGAAACAGACACATTTTGGTATACTGGAAGAAGCAAGTTTAATTTCTTCTCTGTAGACCAGCCTTATCGCAGAAAAGCCACTTAACCACAGTCAAACAAAGGCTCAACAAGGAAATCACACATGTGATAGTTCTAAAGAGAGTGAAGGAGAGAAAGAGACTGAGGGGTGCCAGAGATACCTTCAAAAAGTTGAAGAGCTATGAGGAAGACAGAACATGGTACAGAAATGTGTTTCTGTGAATCAATAACTTTGAGCTCAGAATTCCATCAAATAATTTCAATTTTGGCAAAGAAATCTTGGTAACAGCTAGGTTTTGTGAAGCTAGCTCTGTGTGTTTGCTTAACATACTGTAACTATCTGCCTGCCTGAACACCAGTTGAAAATGGGATTTCTTGAACATTGATTTTGCTTACAGTGACTAGAATAATTAATTCTGTAATATGTTTTCTAAGGCTGTAAGGTGGTCATTTTTTTAGAGAATCAGTTTACAAGTATAGTGCATACTTAGTGTGTTATATTATTATCCTATTTACTTTTGTGGACACTTAAAACTCAGTATACAACTTTCTTCCTGTAATATGTAATCCCCTTCATTAAAGATACCTAGCACTGTCTGTAAGAGAGGTGCTGACCCCAGTGTCCAGGCTAATTCTACTTTTGTGCAAACTGGTCTTCTTAAAATTCCCCCTTAATTCAATTAGGAATGCAAGTTCTCACTTCTCTCTCTAATCATGCATGAAGTGGGACCCCTAATTTATGTAAAGCACTTTCAAATTTGGGGGGAAGAAAAGTGTTATATAAATGCAATAAATTAATGAATTAATGCCCTCAAATTGAAATGTAAGACTGTTGTGTCTTTAAATGTCACAATGACATGAAATGAAGGTCTTTTTCTTCCAACCAAGGATGCAACTGAATCCCCTGAACAGCTTTCTATTAATGCAAAAAAACAACTACAATTGAAAAAGAGCAACAAGTAAAATTCCACTAACCTTACGTTACTGTTATTGTTCTCACACCTGCACCTGCAGATGAAGTAAAACAGCACAGTGGTTGACAATAGGAAGAGGAAAGAGCTCATCATTAAGCTAGACCCAGGTGCAGCAGACTGCAAGATAAGAATTAATACGAATATACTGCTCTTCAAAGTATGAAAATCATCAGCAAGAACCACAAGTGCAATAAAAGTACAAGATAAAGCATCTTTTAAAACATTACATATGTATTAGGATAAAACAACGCTTTTATAAGTGTGAATGAAGAACTGGAAGGAGAGTACAGTTTGTACTGTTCAGTTTGTAAAGAAAAAAAACTTATGTAATATCTGAGGTGATGCTGAAAGCCATTTTCTTCCCAAACAGGGGCCTTTGCACTGTCAGTGCGGAGAAGTACCACTAGCTCATGGGATTCAGTGAAACACTATCGCATCCGACGACTGGAAAATGGCTGGTTCTACATCTCCCCCAGACTGACGTTTGCCTCCCTCATACAGCTCGTGGATCATTACTCTGGTGAGCACAGGGGGACACCTGGTGCCTAAAATCAACCTCAAGCCCAGGTTTCAGCCAGTTGCATGGATATACAGCACAGAAGGAAAACCAAAACCATTTTGAAGTTTCAAGCAGAAGCTAGCCTTACATGATTTGGAGCATGATTGTAGCAAACCAAATTTGCAAAAAAAACTGCACAGTTTTGGTAGCTCTTGGTTTTTGATTTTTTTGGAGTGTAGATTTCTTCCTTTTTCTGTAAGGTGCTGTTTCCGTCACAATAGACCTTAATAATTTAAAGAAATTCAGGACCACTGAATCACTAGAAATGAAGAACTACCCTTGGAGGGAAACACACTGCACTGAATTTATTTAACACTTGATATAGTTGTGCCTTTACAGTATAATCCTAATGCATTGTAACTGTGCTTCATTTTCCAGAGTCAGGTGAGGGTCTGTGCTGTATGCTGAGGGAGCCATGTTATATTCAGGGTTCCAATAACGTCCCGGTGCTGACCGGACCACCACCCACGGCAGTAAGAAAACCTACCCTGAACTGGAAAGACGTGGACAGGTATGTTGGCGATTGATAAATCGCTCTTCTTTTTCCTCAAGGGGAAGTCAAATTTCAGCGTCCTGCATGTCCCAGATGGGCTGAACGTTTCTTGTCTGTCTCGGTCCAATGGCAGGTCCATGCTGTTTTCGAAAGACAAGGATACCACAGAAGAGTCGCTGGTGAGTGAGGGCCTTCGAGAAGCCATCAACTCTTACCTCTACATGACGGAGGAGATGGGCTGTGTGGACTGCATCGACAGCTGGAAGACCTGACAAGGGCCGCGGGGCGCGCCGGAGGTCAAGGAAAAGATTCCTCTCGCCCTCATTGATTCCTCTCGCCTCGCCCCTGTTGCGTCAGGAGGCTTAAATATATTCCTCCCCGCTGCTGAGTACAGTCTTGTCCGACAGTGCTGGGAACTGAAAGAAAGAGTGCCGTGCGATGTGGCTCTGGTCTGCAGGAGGAGGATTGTAACTCCCAGCGCATCGCGCACATACCGGAGAAACACAGCCGCGAGGAAGTTTAGGACCAGGAGAACTCATAATGTTTTGCTAATTTTCTTGAACGTTACGTACACTTTTCCCAAAGGCAGGTCCTTTGATAATCCATGCTGCAGCTCATATTTAATGCTTGTTTGGACACTGGAACCCAGTGAGAAAGCAAAGACCTTTTAAGGATACTACACAGTAAATGGGAACACATGCTGACAAACTCTCCTATTCACAGAAGGTGTGCCATGTTCAGGGAGCATAAAGGCACCACAGCTCTTAATCTTTGGCACATGGACCACCCAGATCGCCCCAGAACCCTTCCAGGTATTCTTCCATGTTGTACCACCCTGTGCCTCACTGAAGCAGCTCTTCTTGGACTCTTTTTCAGTTTACTGCTTTTTAGTGCAGTTTATTATACAAGCTTTACATACAGTTGGAGAACTAAAATTTGGCAGTCAAACTGCTAACCATTGTTCTTTTGTTTCTTAATGATTGCTTTATGTGACGTGGGCGATTTTCCAAAGAGTTTCAGAACATAACACTGTATTTTTAAATTAATGACTGTGTGTGTGTGTGGGGGGGGCTTTCACAAAAGCTTAAGAATCAAGCTGTTATGCCCCAGAGAAAATGGCTATTTTAGAAGTATGCGTAGGTCAGTCAAAGGTGTCATCTCATATACACAACAAAAGTTAACCGTGTCAAATCATCAGTAAATTAAAATGGCAATTCTGAACAATAAGCACATACATAAGCAAACCAAAGAGAACTTTGCATTAATTTGTTGGTAACAAGGTAATGCAAGTATCCATTGAGTACATTCAAGTTGTTAGATGTAAGTGTTATTCGTTTAATTCTTAAAATTTAGTCATAAGACACAGGTTCACTGGGTACAGGAAATTGATCTGTTATAAACAGTGAATGGAAAGTGTGGTGTCAATTCTGTGTATTAAGACATTGGTGTAACCAGCAGAGACATCAGTTAATGAAAACAGAGTGGTGCAAGGAAAAAAATTCAGAAGCATCAAAGATTATACGATTTTTGCAAACTAATCCCCTGGTTAAAAAGAAAAAAAATATTTTTGTACTGATTTTTGTTAGTGTTCAACTGTTACCTTCAAAACTCCCAAAGCAGAAAGTTCTTTTCATATATGAAAAAAATAAAAACTGACAGTTATTAAGCAAGAAGGATTGCTTAATGAAATGAAGTGGAGTAAATGGTATTAATCTAGGTTGTTTAATACAGCCACCTTACCTTGCAGGTAAAAAAAAAATCTTTAGGTGTTTTTATCTAGAAGTTCCAAATATGTTTTGGAATTCAGTGTCTATTAAAACCTCCAAAGTGCTATTTTTTAACAATGGGAAATGTTTCAGATTATATTCATACATTCCACAAATTGGACAGTTCAGTTGTCTTGATCTTCTATGTTTGTTTCTATGTGTACTTGTATTACAATGCAGCTTGTAAATTAATCAAGAATAAATTATTTATGTTTAATTTATTTTGCTGTGCTCAGTGTGATGTGCATTTTATTGTAAATAAATACATTTTTTTTAATTAGTGGCAGCAATAATGTTTTAAGAGTCATACTCAAAGTGCTTAGTGAGCTTGTTAGTCAAACTGCTTTTCCAAGACGGTACAAATTTGCTAGCAGACAAGCATAACATCCCTGCCATTCTGAAGCCTATCTTAAAAGATAAGGCTTCAAAGTATTTCAATCTTTAAAATAAAGAAAAAGTATCAATTCTTCAGCATGTGACAGAGCCTGGGACTTAATTAAGCAATGTTACGCAGGTGTAAAACATATACTCTTGTGATATTACTAAGAGCATAATTCAAATGACAACACATTGGCAGAGGTAATACAAAGGTTTTCATTTCTGTTGAGCCCTCAACAACACAGGTGCCAGGAAGCACAATTTCACTCTTCTCACTGTTCATCTTTAATTTCCATCCACCAAATTCAGTCTGCAGAAAGCCAATAGCTTGAATTTGGACAGACTTTGTACTTTAACAAATTCAAATGAATCCGATCTGTTTTCATAACTAGTAGGTATCCAGCATTTCCCATTTTAGTTTTCCAAGTGTGTAGAAGACCTGAGACTGCCTTCCTTCTTCTATCGTTTCGATATAAGGTACTGGCTGTTCATTTTAAATGACTCCATACACAGCAAACCTCTTTTCTTTAAAACTGTGCTTATGTTTACTGTAGTTACTGTATCTCAATGTAATGAGAAATTAATCAACAGCAAGTTGATCAATGTACTTAACCTTAATAAGCTTTCCCTACGTTTCTATAAGAATTACTTGCAGCAGCCATCATTACACTCCTACTACAACATTCCTATCGTAGCTGAAACCTAGGCTGGGTACACTAACAAAATATGGAAACAGGATAATAGCAACTGGGTCAATTGCAGACCACTATATGTTTAAAGTATACAATTTGCTGGAGTCATTGAAATAGGACAATTTTTAAATGTAGTTATTTAGACCAGACTAACCAACCAAAGATCTGTTTAGATCTCAGTGGGTTACATTCCTAAAATAAAGATCAATAACTCTATCCCCACATTTCTTATTTGCATCACTTTCTTCCTCCCTGTCTGGTAAGGTTCCAGTTTTCAGCATGCAACTGTTTTCTAGCTTTCAAGTAACTGTGTATCTCCACAAGAAAAGATCCTGCATTGGGGAACAGGTAGGCAGGTAGGTTCATTAGGATACAGTTTTGTGCATCTGTCTCTTTCTCTATAATGCCCCCCCCCAAAAAAAAGTATATACAAACTGTTTCCATATCTGATATATATGCTTCATGGTTTAAGTTTGGTTATGAGTGGTCTTGAGATTAGATATGCTTATGAAGTCAGAAATGTCAGAGCTGTTTTTGATCCTAGACTGTCTCATGTGGTGTGAAATGTGACTAAAAGGTCTGATTTTCAATGAAGTATAATTGCGTGTTTGTCTCAGAGAAGCAGGTGCAGTATGTGACAGTATGGGATTACTATAGCACCTTATTTACTTGTATTTTTACATGTGTGCTTCATACGATAATGTCCAAAGTTTAGTTGTGCTGATTTTCACTGAATCCTATCACCAGACAATTCTTTGTTTGTCATGCTTACACTCGTCGCCTCTTGAATTCAGGGCAGATTTTAAACTTCTTTCCCACTTACATGCATGGTCTGAATCGTATGTATCCATTCATCAGATACACAGCCTACACAGTCTATGGAATCTGTGTTAGTCTACATCACCATATCAAGATTGTGTTGTAGGGGTGATCAGTACCGTAACCCTTACTGTGCCTCTCAAACAATGTATTACACAACTCAAAATGTAATTACCTGATGTTTTCAAGCTCATGATAAATTTGCTTGTGTATGTAAATTTGATCCACTTCTGTGTTTTTCTTGGTTCCCAGTTAGTGATATGCTTGTGAAAGATATTAAACCAATAAGGATGATTATAACTGTAGCATTTGGAAGCATCTGCACAGTTCCAAATGCAAAAGACGACACATTTGAGATAACCAAGGAATGGGTAACAGAAACAAGTGCACACTGTAGGATCACAGTCCAGACTGATCTGGAACACCTGGACAAGGTACAACATGGCACTAAACGAACATAATAATTAACACATATTGTATAAGATTGTAGTCTTTATACCCATAATATTTATCACTACAGTCACAGTGTGATTAACATCCACACTAATCTCCAGAGCCACAGTTACAGCACCGCTGGTTTATCTTACATGACTACATTACTAGGCTCTTAATTTTAAAGTAGCTTTAAGGTCTTGCAGTTCTTGGATGATACAGTTCCATGCCAAGGCATGGCAGAGTGCTTTTGAAGCATTCAAATAGGTCTGATTTGGCAAACACAGATGCACACCAGTTATAATCAGACACACAAAACCTGGATCAGAAGGACTGCTGTCCAGTTTTAGGCTTAAAAGAATGTACGGGTTGTGTATTTCTCATGCTGACTGGGAGAGATACGATAGAGGAAAGGAGCACAGAAAATGAAGGCTCCAGTCCCATTTGTTCCTTGGGAATCGCCAACACATCAGCATGTTGATGGCAACGGAGAGACTAAGCAACTCCTTAATAAGACCTGAGTTTATTAGGCACTATAAAAGTTATGAGGACTTAAAAATCAATTCGGAATATGACACATGAGCAGCGAAGGGATCTAAACGTGGACGTAGTTTGAGGCAATAATCAATCTGTAGTGTTGGGTGTACTCATCCTATGAGCTTGTGCTCCACGTGTAATGTAATCGCACGCCATTGCAATGTCTAAACAAGCCAGCGATTTCAGTTCTCAGCTAAAAAAATATAACACGACTAACATGCATCTCAGCCACGGGCAATTTGAAAAGGTGGCCTGTTTGACCTACAAGTGGTGTCTTACTGAAGAGCTGTCCTTCTTAAAAGCAAAGTTCTGTTGCACGCTTAAACCACATGGCCTGTCAGACTTTAGAGATTTCTAAGCAGTGACCTAATTTCCATTTGTGCCTTTTAAGAAGTACAGGGAAGTCGGAACGAGGTAGACAATGAAGGAATTAAATCGGCGGGTGAGGCGTAGGATGCACAGCTCCATTTCGCTGGATCTCATTTCTTAGAATCTTCACAACTCTTTGCACACCTGCCTGTGGGTTATATGCAGTTGCCATAGCAGCAGTGTGCGTAGTCCACCGTCACCTCAGCATTGCGCACACACTTTTTACTTCTGTAGAAGCAGCGTGGCCAAGACATATGTGAATGAAGGTTAAATGTGCACGACCCCACTAGTCCGCAGCCTGCTTCGGCTACTGTGCATTTATATTGCACTACCCACGCAACACTTTGCATCTGCACAGGATGAAAATAAAACACGTACTTCAGCATTATTTTAGCACAGAGGACAGCCCTGACAGCAGCCATGAATTCAGACAGGATAGTGTTTGCTTTTGTGCAAATAAACGGCCGATTGTTTAATTTCATTCTGGTGCGAGTCTGAGACATGAGAAAAATGTGGAGTTCAGTATGTCGCGTCCTGCTGAAGAATCAACCTCATTATTTTTAGAAATTTCAATTTGAATATCTTATTGTTCTCTAAAGGTGCAAATTCACTTGTGGCATTTAAAAAGGAAATATCTTACACCTTTGTGGGCGTTTTATGAAGACAATTGAGAGAGAAGTCAACAGTTGCTGCAAATCAGCATTATTATACCCAACTCTAATTTTGAATCAACACAACTTGGACACAAATTTTGCCAAAAATTGGAACCGACAACAAACTTAGTGGGAAACTAATTAACAAATTACTTTAGCACCACTAATGACAATTAAATCATGTAGCACCATTAATAACAAGTAATCTAGTAAGTATACGTGTCTCCAACACAAATATAGCGTAGTAAATGCAAACTGTTTGCTCCCATATCTTCAGATAGGCAGCCACACTTTTCTTAGAGACAAAAAAAGCCAGAAAAATAGTTTTACTATGTAAACTGTGACCAATATCAATGATAAATAATTGATAATAAGACAGCTTAAAATGATTTCAACTCTAGCAGCTATTAGAAGGAATGTATATGAAAGTATTCTTATTATATAAATAAATGGATTTGAGCAAGCTGAAGCATTTCCAAGAAAGTGGAAAATCAAAAAAGAAAAATAACTCAAAAGACCAAAGACGACTACTAAATTCCAAGTTTATGAAATCTGACTAAATGAACTATGAGCATGTGAAACCACACTCCCTATGGACTAAAGCATTTAGTCTAAATTTGAGATTTTCAGCAGCAACAGAAAACAATACGACATCTGAGGAATGAAAGAACAAGAGATAAAACAATGCTAGTTTACATCCAACAAAAAACTACGGTTTTCCCAATGGCATTAGAAATGAATTTATACAATTAAGGGACCTTCACTAAGGTCAAATGCAAGCGATTCTCCAACACCTCGCAAAACTACCCGGGAATGTTAACAGACTGACTCTTTACCACTCTTTATCACTCAGCACGATCACCCTTCTTTAACAGTAAAGAATACAGAACAGTAACGGTAGTAATAACAGTAAGAACAAAAAACAAAGAACAAGCCATTTCTGCCAACACCAAGCCAGGCAAAAGTGAAGGTAAGGCAACAAAGGCATGGATCTTTCAGGTTTTTTAAACAGAACTGCAGAATCAAGTATTGACAATAACCAAGCAGCATTAATGACAGAATGTTGGCCCTAGCCATGCCATCACAACAGTTATCTAATCTCCCGCTTATATTTATGTTAATTCATTTACCATAGTCAAAATAAACAGCTATGACAACGATTTTTGGTGTTTTGTTTTTTTTTAAAAAAAGACCATACAGTGCATTTACATATATATGATCATTATCAACCCAATGTGCTCTTCTAATTGACTGATTCCAACTTACCAAGTGGTGTTCTTTTGGGATTTGTCTCCTGGGGGACCTGGTTAAGTATTTCTTTAGTGATCTTCTCTTTAATGTGTCCAATGCATAGTGTACAAAATACATAAATACAGACAGAAATACGGGCACATTTGTATACTGAGAGACATTAAAAATGCTACTGGATGTAATACTGGTGTTGTTCCTTTTGATGCCTCACAGCATATGTAATGTGTAGCTACTGTAGTACAAAACAGATGATGAAATTCACAGGTCTGTGTATGTGTACATACAGGCACCTGTACACACATAGTTAAAAATAAGTTGACACAGTTGATGGCAGAAGTGTGTATCCATGTTTGAGACTTCACATTCTGGATCAGGATCACAGGTTCCAATCACAGACAGGATGTTGTTGCTGTACCCCTGAACTAAGCACTTGACTCATAGTTCTCTAGCCATATAACCGGGCAGTCTTCTGCTATCTTCGTCAATGAGAATTTTTTCTTAACTGACTGATCTGATTAAACAAGGGATTTAATTTATTAAGACACCAGAATGAAACTTACCTGGGGACTATAGAAGGAAGACAAGCTGTAGTGCCCCCTATGGCTATAAGGTCTAATGATCAAGGCGCTACATAAGAGGAACCAGCCCCATGTTTATGTCAAAAGCCCTTTAATCAGGATGGATTAT
This sequence comes from Atractosteus spatula, assembly GCF_055471065.1. Taxonomy (NCBI): domain Eukaryota; kingdom Metazoa; phylum Chordata; class Actinopteri; order Semionotiformes; family Lepisosteidae; genus Atractosteus; species Atractosteus spatula. Next base: position 6,955,716 of record NC_142724.1, read on the forward strand.
AATCTAGGACACTTAGAAGTGAAATAAGATAAAATGCACAGAAAACAAAACTATATATTGTAGAACCATGAAAAGAGTAAAGTTAAACTTCCCAAAATCCAACAATATACAGTACTACCCTTACCAACCACAAAAAATACATCAACAAATCCTACATGTAAACACAGGTAAGGATAGTTCAGGTTGGTAGCTGCGTCAGCATGCGTAGGCTGCAAAGGAACAAGTAATAGGTTTATTCCATGCTGAAAAAAAGAAGAAAGAAAACACAACGTTTCGGCCGTGGAGCCTCACACCTGAAGAAGGCTCCACGGCCAAAACGTTGCGTTTTCTTTCTTCTTTTTTTCCCCAACAGGTAATGATAGCGTCATTACAGTTTAAATGAGCATTTGCATGCATTACATACAGGCGCTTCAGTAGGTGTAGCTAACACAAAAATAAAGGCTCTTATCACTCTTTTTTCAATCTTTTCCCAAACCGTAATAAAACTGAAGTTTTGCATTCATTTCATTCTTGCTTTGTTAATTAGGCAGCTCCTGTTGATTACTCGCAAAACATACCATACCATCTACTCTGGAGCCAAAACAAAGTCCTGTTGCAGAATTAAAAAAAATGAGCCTATTTCCTGCATCCCCAGCCACCACAGGTATCAAAACTCTCAAAAACAGGAAGCCGATGACAGATTACTGTAGCAGACATCACTGGCAGAACAAATGCTGGTGACTTCCGCCTCTCTATGCAGAACAACAGAATAGCACTTTATGAATTCAAAACATACAGGCAGGTACTGAAACGCTTGGAGGTGGAGTGAGGTGCAAACAACAATGGTTATTTGCACACACTTTGTCTTCACACTTCTTCCTACAACACTTATTTTCGACACCAGAAAAGGTGTTTTGAGTCCGTATCGGCAAATGATCTTTTTTACAATCCAAACTCTGTATTCTAAATATATATTTTGACGCTTCAGTCACCAGAAAACCACCATACCTATTGTTTTTTTTTTTTCCAAAACACTGATGCAAAAGTAAAAAATGTTTTCTGTCCCTACCAACCCTGTGGAGTGAATGTAGTAAAACAAAGACGCAGGATATTCTAAAACGGTTTGACAAGCCTGTTTTTAACTGCCTTTTCACTTAACACACACAAAAATAGGCTTTAAGAAAAAGATGGTTTATTTCCTTTTGTCCAGAACGCAACACATTCATTGACACGTTACCGCTGTCAGTAGTGACTCTAAGCTGAGTAAGCAGCGCGTCCAGGAATCTACGGAGCTTCCCATACGGTCTCGCACCCCCAGCTCTGATGGGAGATGAACAGACACATGCAATCTCTCTCAGAAGGGAAAAGAGGGGTTTCAGTGCAGCAAAAGTGGCCAGGGGCAAGGGAATCTGCCACATTAAGGAACTTTCACTTTCTTGTCTCAGCCATCCAGGACACGCCACTGTCACCCTTCGGAGAAGCAGTTATGTGAAAATACCAGATAAAAAATAAACCCTGTTTACAATACATTCGGAGAGATAGAAGAACCGTTGAAGGCATAGGCAGGGAAACCATTACTGGCTATAATAATCTACAACAGAAAAGACAACTCTAACTTGGGCTCATAAAAGACGTATAAAAAACAGACTGGTTCTAAGAAAGCAAACTTACTAGGTATCTGATTATAAAGCGGGGGGGGGGGGGGGGGGGGGATAAATACCTCTTTTCCCTCATGAGCACAGACGTGAAATAAACAACCAAGAACAATAAAGCAGGATTAAGAGCATTAGTTACAAAAAATGAGAAAGGCATTGAGGGTGCACAAACTCAGAATGCACGGAGAGATCCTAGGAAAAGCTGGACTGATCAGAACTTTGATATGGGGTTAGCTTAGTCAGCTTCTTAAGAAAACGTCTGTGTTAAGGAGAATACAGAAGGAGGCGACAGAAATCGTACCAGAAGGAAATGCTTTCTCTTTCCATTCTGCGACCTGTCTGCCGCCAGATTCTCGTGATTAGTTTCTAATACAATGCACAGCGATTGCAGTAAGAGACCAGAAAAAAACAGAAGAGCGCCAGAAAAAAACAGCAAAAATAATTTATGTTTTCATCAATAATAAATAAGAATGAGCAGAGTAACAAATGCCTAGAAACTGAAACAAAAAAAAAAACATTCTTTTGAATACTGTACATTAAGAGCTAGGACAGAAAATCACAGCCAAAAACAAAAGATTTATTTTTAAAAACCCAATAAAATGGATTTTAACATGGCAGTCTAAGGACTGCATTCAAGGGGTTTTCTATAAATGGCCGAGACTCTTTTAAGATGTTTGCTCCAAGGCGGAATATGCTCCTACTTTCTCCAAAAAAAGCATGAATATGCCAAGGAATTAACAGACAATACAGGAACTGTACAAACAGAAACTGTTCTCCACTTAAACACAGTTTAGGGCTTTGTTTGGAGAGGGAGGAAAAAATGCTCCAAAAGTTGTCCAGTAAAAACAGACCTCAGGTCACCTGGACACCCTCTGCGACAGATTAACTTCAGTATTTTACTGAAACGCAGGAAGGTATGTGGGCTTCACGTATGCACTGTGTGTGGTGTGTGCTACTGTGCGCACAGAGACACTCCTATGGCCCTGTCATGACATTCCAACTCTGCGGTTCTACAGACACACCCTACTGTATGTCCCTCATTTATTCAAAAACATACAATTCCCCCTCAAATATGTTAACAAAAGAATTACATAAATTACATTTGCAATTCTCACCTCATGCCTTTGATTAACCCATTATTCATTTTCAAAGCACTGTTTTATACAAATTGTTAAGAAAAATTGGCCTTCTTTTACACTTGGCTTCTTATTTAAAAATACCTAAAGAAAATGGATATCTTAAATACAATCTTATTTTCTGCACGGTGCTTCACCACTAGCACGTTCTCTCACAGCTTCACAATGGATACTAGAAGCCGCCAAACTCCAGTGCCATTTATAACAAGCGTACAATTTTAAAAAGAAAGGCATACCTCTTTTATACCTAAAGACTGTTTGTTTTAGAACAGGAGGCATGCTGAACCCCTTCACAACTTGTAACAAAAACTACACTGTTGAAAACATGGTTACCTGGAAACCGCAGGATCTAATACAGAGGTTATTATTTATTTTTTTTGCTCTATTATTAAATCTCGTTCTCCTCCACGGTCATTGGTGTCATGGCTGTATCTATTGTTCATCATTTCTAAAGCAGAAACAATTCGCTCTTCCCTTTCACCAATTCTGTCCGCACTGCCGCTGGGAATGAGAGTGGGTTCACTGGGAAACTGTTCCTAGGCTCATCTCCCAGCATGCTCAGTCCTGGCGTCCTTCCTGTTCTCAGTGGTACTGTTCAGGGGGCTGCTGCTGGTTTGATTGTGGAGGGGGGATGGGGCAGGGTGCAGCTCCTCATGTGGAGCAGCAGAGGGCGATCTGCTGCACCTTCCCCAACTCCATCAGCAGCTGTTTGATCCTGTGCTTCAGCTGGGGCAGTCGTGCCAGAGGCTCGGGGGGTTCCAGCTCTCCAGTGTAGTCCAGCCAGCTCTCCAGGACTAGAGACAAAGAGAGGGAAAGAAATTAAATTTTCACCGTGCTTTAGCCCTCTCGTCTGATACACATCACAGTACTCATCATGTAGGTTCCTGCACACTCATGCATGTTAAGTGTACGCAAGGATAGGCGTGCGCTCTACCTTGTTGAGCCTAGGCAGCTTGTACAAAGTTTTCAGAAAGGGACATTTTATGTTGCATGGTAATTTCTGCAAGAGATAACATGTCGCTGGGCTGTCCCAATGTCTCTACTGGGCTCCTTTCTCGAGTGGCCCATCTAGTAAAAGTGCCGATTAAGGTCGATGCTGAACTCTATGATTCAGGTTTCACAGGTTCGAACCAGTGTTGTGCCACTAGCGGACTGGGACCAGGATTCCCCAAGCGATAGTGCACAGTCTGCTATGCACCGCCAAGGGAATTCTGGGATTAGTCAGTCCGTGCCAACTTGTTGTCAGGGTGTCAGTTGTCAGCGACAACTGCAGCTTCCTGGGTACTAGCAGGCATACAGTACAGCTGGCGATAGATGTGCTGCTCCTCCATTTGGCACCTATCCTCCGGTACAGGGCTGCGTTTCTTGTGAAGTGTTAAAACACGTGTGGCTTGGAGGAGGGCCGCTTGGAGGAGAATCGACTACACTTCCTCGTTCTCACCTGTGTGTCACTCCGGGTTTTGCAGCTGAGACATGGAAATCACACAGCTGGCAGTTCCAAACCCGGTGGGAGTATAACAATAAATAATTGAAAGGTGAAAAAAGGCGCCTTGTGTTTACTGCTCCAGTACTACACTTGCTAGACCAAGCCTGCAACTATGATAAAATAAAATGATGGCCACTTTCTTGAAGACTCTGTATACTGCCACTTCCTTGATGATTAAGGAGGGCAAGCAAACAGTGTCACAGCTCTCAGAAGTGCAGAGATGAATGGAATAGCAGAGCCATGCATTCTTGTGTTTATGAGGAAGGAAACTGCTGTGCAGTATGAGGGTGGTGCTATCAGATCTGATCTTTCACAGGTCAAACCAACATGGACTTAACCTCCCACTGGTTCACAAAAAAAAACCAGCCAAAAATGCAACACAGGCTCTTCTAGAAACAGTTGAGCAACGGTGAAGATTACCATCGAGCTCCCTCTCGATGAAGTCCATCCTATGCGTGACCTCATCCTGCACGGCCTCGATGTGGTCCAGCAGGTTGATCTGCCACTGCTGCTGGAAGCCATCCGCGCCCCCCGCCCCCTCTTCCCCTGCCTTCGCTTCACTTCCTTTCTCCGGGCAGCTCTTCTTGGACACGTCGGCTTCCTGCACGAAGACGGACGGACGAACAACGCACACACACACACACAGCAGAAAATTACACCCCGGAAAAAAAAGCCAGGTTTGCGAAGGCACGGCCACCGTCCTGGTAAACACTGGCAAAGCCCTCGAAGAGGCAGCAGCTGTGCGCGATGGCAGCAGTTCAAGTGAATAAAGCGCCTTTGTTGTGGGCGTGCTCTCAGCCAAGCTGACACAGAAGACACGCACCCCGACGTTCAAGTGAAATATTTGGCTCTTTTAAGTGCGCCTTTGGCTTCTCTCTTTTTTTTTTTTTTCAACCATCGACGTACTTCTGTCATGGCCTACTGCCCAAAGGGAAAGCCCGGCGGCACACCTTGCTCTGAGCGGTCTTCTCCTGCTGCAGCTGGCCCAGCGCCTTCCCCCGCTCTGCGTCCGGGCTCCTGCCGTAGCGCTGCTCCAGGGCCAGCAGGCTGTCCCCCAGCTCGGCGCCCCGCGTCTCCACCACCAGCCGCTGCTCCACGGCCGGGTAGTAGGTGCGAGGCTTCTGGTAGCAGTGCTCGCTGGTGATGTAGGACTCCTGGAAGGACGGCACGCGGCACGGCCTCTCCGGGCTCCTCTCCCGCTCCTCCCCTTCGTCCGGCGCCCCCGCCGCCGGTGCCGGTGCGGGCACGGCCGCCTTCCTCCAGGGCCTCTCCCGCGACTCCAGCTGCTTCCAGGGCTGGCACCACAGCTTCAGGTCCGGGTGAGCCTGGCTTCTGTCGGGACGGGGAAGACAACGTCTCGCATGGTGAGGGCACACATGGAATCTAGAACTGCAAGTTCCCATTTCAGACACAGCCAGGGTGGCTACTCCAAGGCCAGCATCGCAGGGCTATAAAACCTTGGGACCTTGAGTAAGACGTGTTTAAGACTTACTGCACAGCAGCACACTCCATTACCAACGCAAAGGGTATGATCAACCCTTATAAAACGCAATTTATCAGTATTAGGCCTTAAAAAACAAAAGCTTTAAAGGTGTTTCAAATACAGTATGTGATTCCTCTATAGTTATATTTACAGTATATGATCCGTGGGCAACAACGCCACCTGGACCCCCCCTGGCTGGGAACCAATTGAGGTCTTTTTAATCGCCTAACATAGTACATCAGTACAGCGGCGAGCTGGTGCAGGACGTGAGGGACTCACTGCAGGATGCTCATCTTCAGCTGCAAGCCGTTGAGCACCTCGATCACCCGGTGCACGTCTCCTAGCAGCTGATGCGTGGCCGATATCTTCTTGGCGTTCTGGTGAGAGTAGTTTTCCTCCAGGAATGGCAGGCCATACATGTGGCCAGTGCTCAGCCAGTCTTTGTCATACCAGTACTTCAAACTCTGCCTCTGCCCTGGAGCCACAAGAGAGACTGCATGAATAATAATATTAATTGCTTACATCCACCTGGATGATACGACGGCAGCCATAGTGCGCCAGAACGCTCACCACACATCAGTTATTAGTGGAGAGGAGAACAGATGAAGCCAACTCATAGATAGGGATTATTAGGAGGCCATGATTGGTAAGGGCCAATGGGAAATTTGTCCAGGACGCTGGGGTTACACCCCTACTCTTTTCAAGAAACGCCCTGGGATTTTTAATGATCACAGAGAGTCAGGACCTCGGTTTTACGTCTCTCATCCGTGGGACGGCGCCTTTTTTTTTTTACAGTATAGTGTCCCCGTCACTAAACTGGGGCATTAGGCCCCACACAGACAGCAGGGTGAGCGCCCCCTGCTGGCCCAACTAACACCTCTTCCATCAGTATCCTTAGTTTTTCCCAGGAGGTCTCCCTACCAGGTACTGACCAGGCTCACACCTGCTGAGCTTTAGTGGGTTGCCAGCGGCGATATGGTTGCTGGCTATGAAGAGCAACATCCCGGCGAAACCACAGACACTCAGCGGCAATCCACAGTTTTACAGAACATTAAGAGCCTTTCCAGAAACAATCCAGACCTATCATGATATAGCCTTGAATGTAATATTAAGATCTTTTATTTGATGGTTTAGAGATGCTCAAAAATGTAGGATTGACAAATATTACTTCTGATTTTATTTAGGACATTTTTTAACGATTGCGTCTTTACATTCCGGTTCACGATGACCCCCTGAACCCTCATGAAGAGAGCGAGGAAGCACATGTCATCCCCTCCAACTCATCCACCCACTATTCACACACTCCGAGTGCCATGATGCTGTACAAGAGGTCCACTGGAGGTGAGATCAGTCCCTCACAGCCATTACCAGCTCTCCAACCTGCAGGATCCTGGGATGCTGCAGGGAGGGGAGATTGCTCTAATCCCAGCCCTATCCCTGGTGGTGCTGGGCCAACTGTGCCGTGTTCCTTGGGGAATCCCATTTACAGGCATCTAGTGACCAGACTCAGGTTTGCATTTACTATGCCTGGATCATAAAGCTCAACCTGTTCTCAGAACAAGCACCCTTTCTGTGCACTGCTGATCAAATAGATTTCTGCATGCTTCACTTCACTGTCTTACACAGTGAAATCTCATTTAATCTTCATCCCAGTTTAGAATGATACAGAAACACTCTCAGACTTACCTGGGGGGTCTCTGCATATGTAACAGGTGTACTTTTCAGGAACACTGTCCTCCAGCAGCCCCATGCAAATCCCATGTTGCCAACAAAAGCACTCTTCACACTGTGACACCAATCAAGAAAGGAAGACAACACTTAAAATCACTGTTATCTTGTAAGTCACATATGCGTTACAGACTGAATCAAGAAAGAGGAGAAAGAGGAGCTCCCTAGTGAAGTAAAGAAAAATATTACTCCTTTTGAAGGCCTGGAAACAATTCACAAGGACTATCTAAAGTTTCTGTGACATCAGAGGGAGACACCAAAATATCGGCATGCTACTTGTGAGGTGCAATTGTCCCACTTACTAAGTCACTAACTAAGGTAAAGTGCTGAAATACATAAAGTTTGACTATAAAAAGTCATTTTCTTGAATCAATTACCCATAAATTATTTTTTAGCAGTTTCATGTACAAACACTACATATCAGTATCAGTATGGGCAGTGGTAGCAGCTGATTTGGTTTGGTGAACTGGTGTTCACTATCGATATCAAGAAACTTGACAACCCTCAGGGCAGAGAAGCCCATTCATGTAGCCCTAAAGCATCCCCAAATGGCCATGATGATAGAATTAACCAGTAACTACAAAACAATTAACAAACTGCACAACTGCACTTCACACCGTTAAGAAGGTTAAAAGCAGCCAAACACCGGTCACAAATAAAACAAAAGTCAATCAGAATAAGAGTTCATTAGAATCCAGTGCAAACTTCGGTTATGCAAAATGTCTACCTTCCAAAGGAAGGTAAAATAATCAGACAACTAAAACAGATCGAAAGTCGGCCGACAGCAGGCGAGCGGCGAGCAACCTGGATCATGAAGTCGTTCTCCTCCTGGGCCTCGCAGACGCAGCGCACGATCTCAAACTCGCGCTGTACCGCCAGCCCACCCTCCTCCTCGGGGTTGGTGATGACGTCCACATCCTGGCTGCCCTCGTCCTCGCTCCACAGCAGGCTGTCCGTGGAGCAGTCGCTCAATGTGTCCTCGTCTGCGATGGGTGAAAAGACAAGGGCACGCCGAAAAGCGACTTGAACGCCAAGCCCGAGACAACACGCGGCGGACCAAAACTACTTATTTAAAACGTCTCCTTCTCCTTGCACTGAGCTAAGGAAGAGGAATGCAGTTAAAAAGGCCCTGGAAATGTCAGGACCTTTGTACAAACAGAAATAATTCAGTTCACCCCCCCTTGAAGACGATCCACCTAATTATTCCGCACACAAACCCATTATTACAACCTGGCAGCTACACACACAGGCAGACTATATTTAGTCCAAAAAGTGCTGCAAAATACGGTGACCAAAAAAAGGGAACAGAAATAAAGTGTATCACCTCAGATTTCTGAGCATGTGCCATTGAATAATGCTGCTCTCATATTCAGTTGAGGCTCTATGAACCATTCTTTGTTATCTGCCAAGTTCTGCTCTTCTATGAGGCAATACTTAGGCAGTAACACATGTTGCATGAAAAAAGACTTGCTGGTACTGTTGACTCTCTTGCACCAGACATGTGATTGATATCACAGTCCATTGTATGCCATAGTGACTGGACAAGATGGTGGATGTTTGGACCAACTTGCTTATTTTGTATACTAACAGTGCTCTGGCACTTAATGACTATCACTAACTCTGTTCTCTTTTTTTGAGGGGCAAAGGCTAGGGTGGGGTCCCCTTATGTAATGACTAATTACTACCAAAATAAAAACAAAACAAAAGTTATGATACCCACCATCCACTTTTATCTTTTCTGTGTTGTGTCCCGGGCTGGAGTTGTGTAACAACTTGTGTTTGTGTGAAAGGGGGAATTTGTGAGACAAATTCAATTGGGATTGAACAAATAGTTTCTTGGACGTGAAATCCCTAGAGATGTCAATATTTTCTTCACTACCCGTATACTCTGTCAAAGGGAAAGCAGATGCACAATAAGTAAACAGTTCAAAGTGCAGAACATGAACGTCATAAAATGCAAGCCACGCCACAGACGAAAAAAAAAAGTTTCAAACAAGATCTAGCTAGCCTAGACAGAACGGCTACCAAAATGAAATTCTCTGGAAACATTGAGAACTAAACATGAGAATATAAGATCCATGCAAAAACCAAACTGCTGATTTTGCATGTCTTAGGACACAAATCAGGAGAATCACTTATCAGACAGTGCACAAAACATCTTTTATCAATACTTGGTTTAACTATATTGCTGTTTTAACCAGACAACCAAGGATTGTCAAGAACAGACATGTCATTACTATTAGAGGATTCATATAACTTAACCCTCTCACTATTACATCCTAATGATTCTCTTAGATTATTTCTCAAAGAAAAAAACATTTCGTCCTTCTTAAGACTGCAGCAAAAATGTATCATCTTGTATGCCTTTAACTGTTTATAGTGGTCAGTACTACGAGCCTAACCACAAGCCTACAAGCATAAACACTACGAGGCACTGAAACAAAACCGAGCCAGCTGAGGACTGATGCATGACTTGCATGTTAAGTAGCTCTTTTATTGCTGTGGAGCTTGTCTGTACCCAGGTTAAGTAATGTAACTGATGGAAACAAGTGTAAACACAGCACCGGCGCTCATGCCTGACAACGTAAGGCTCAAGCACAGGTCCAGACAACGGCACATCCTCTCGCTAGGCTACACAAGGCTCAGCTGGTGCGAAGTCTGAACCTCCCCTGGTCCCATAAGAAACTCTCCTTAGCTAGAAAAGTTGAATTCACATGCGGGACGAGCTAGAAGTGTTCCTTCCACTGCGGTCTCCACTAAGGCTCTGTTTCACACTGCACTCTCCCTGTGCTTTCATGCAGGAGTGGTAACTTTGGCACATTATCTCACTCTTCTTCACTGAAAACTGTGGGTAACCCACTTGCAATGATGTCAAGGAATCTATTTTATTATTTCATGTTCATTTTATTTTGACAGTATAGTGTAGGATAACTTTTTTTACTAAATGTATTTACTGTATATTTTTAATGGTGTTCTTTATTTGATCAAACTTTTTTTTACTCAGTTATTTCATTTCTCTCCCTGGATATAACCAGGAGAAGTTTCCTTTCTCTCTCTACATCATGGCCTTGCTGTCAAGCCCCCTCTGTGATCAGCACACAAACCTGCTAACCATTACAGGACAATAGTGTGCTCTCCTGTCCCTCCTTCCTCACCTGCACACAGCTAGGGCTGAGAAGCGAGGATCGTGAGTGGTTAATCTCTGTACGTATTCACGCAATGGCTAAAAAAGAGCCTTTTTCGACATACATAAGATTTGGGTTACATAAACGCTGAACCCTGATGTAACCTAGAGAGAGGGTGTATTTAATCCTTTCTGACGCCTCAGATCTAGCGCAGATGCAACACCTTTGAACATCAATCTAAAAACGGACCAATCTCTTCCTTTGGAAGGAACTGCTTTCCCCCAACAGAAGAATACAGACGTGATCATACTTGCAGAAGATTCAACGTGTCCCAAGTCTGACCACGATAACAACAAGTAGACATGGGACACAAGACCAGAGATACTGACTTACTGGTGTTAATGCCTGTCTGTCGTCAGTGTTTGAAAGCAGACCAGCCTGGGAAACAATTAGAAGCAGAGCAGCACATGAAAGGGCATTATTTTGTTTTTCCCCCAATTGTCTCTTAGGTTTTGTGTCTGTGTTCCATCAGATATTTTACTTCAGGAAACAGACCTCCTTGGTAAATTAAAATCTCTAGGCCAAAACGAACAGGGAGAGGAAGACACCAGTGTAAAATCTTCACATCTTTTAAAGGTCTGATCTTCAAAGAGGTGAAGTGCGTAAGCGTTTTCTTTACCAGATTTGGACTTCTTTTTCTTTTTCTTCTTTTTCTTCAGTTTAATTCTCAGAAAGTCTCTGTGTTTCTTCTCTCTTGCCTTCTCTTTGTCTTTCACAACTGAAAAACATGAAAGGACGGTGATTCACTGATACCAAGAGAGGATGGTGATTACAGACTTCACAATCTCTCCTCAGCCTTTAAAGGGACACTACAGCTAGAGGTTTCAGAACCCCCCCAAAAATAAAAATTGGGTATATCAATATTACAAAAATCATTATGACACACGGTATGTTTAAAAGTTTCAATTGAATTACAATATTTCAACATCTACATTTTCACAGCATACTGGTTTACTCTTTACTAAACCAAGATGCTGGAGGTTGATGTGAAGTAACTCTCTTATCTCCTGTATCACTACTGTACAGTCTTCTCTGTTGGTAATGTGTGTCTTCCTTGTTGTATTGGGCTGTGCTGTAAAATACATTTCCCTTAAGGGTTAATAAGGCTTGAACTGAATTTAATTGACAAATACAGAAAAGAGAAACAATGTAAAATATAAAAGAGGAAACAAAACTAAAGCATAAGGGAATCCCGAAGGCAGCTTGTGTCCTGCTGCAGGAACGTACTGACCTGCCTCAATGGCACTCTTCTCTCTCTCCTTATCCTGCTGTTTGCGGTTGGACTTCTCAATCTGGTTCTCTTTGCTCTTCTCTCGCAGGGAGGGCCTGTGGTTATTCAAACTGTTGACAGCAGGGGGCGCCGACGTCCTCCTCTTCTCATTTAGTCTTCCAGCTTTTGTATCGCCTCGTGGGGACTGCAGGGTCCTGTGAGGACTGTGAAATGGGAGGTCTGCGAGACAAAGACGAAAAAAAAACAATGCACAGTGCGCTACAATTATCAGACAAACTGATACATGCATTATACTGGCAGTATACCTTCTGAACATTTAAACCTACAACACAGAATCTTGTCAAAATCAGGCATAAAGACAGTCAGCTACAGAATCAATTAAGAGATTTATTAATGTTCCTTAAGTGGTGTGGGACATTTAGAACTATACAACAGGGGAACACATGCAACCCTGTAAAATCCAACCTCTAGATTTTTATGGACCTAGATCTCTGCCATTTCAGTTTTATTAATATTTTTTAAATGCTGACCACACCAGTTTTCTCCCTGAAAACATCTTTTTTTGCCTGGAAAAATGTCCTATTGTAGAACCTCCTGGACAGTGTTTAACCTGTTACGGCTGTTGGGCCTTGAATGTCCCACCAGTGGAAGAAGTCTATGAACATGAGGAACAGTACAAAACATGAGGAGTTCACTGAGAGTTAGTAGCTAATTGATCCAAGAATCTTATCTTAAGAGAAGCCATGGTAGTGGCTTCAACCACATGGCTGGTATGAACTCTGACCCTGGGCCTCAAAGAGGAGGGAGGGAATTTATTCAGTGAGCTGTCACTTCTCAACGTCCTTACACACAAGGTTACAATCTCTCCGAGTTCAGAACAGGGCTGACTTACGCAACGAGGCCGAGATGGTCCGTCTCCTTTTGGGGCTGTCCAGGGCGGCCTGTTTCTCCGAGGCGCGCGTCTGGACGCTCCTCTTGGGGCTCTGGTCACTCTCGGCGCTTTTGTCCACTCCGTGGTAGTATTTCATGTGGTAGTGCAGCAGCTTGGCCTTCCGGAAGGACTTGTGGCAGTCGGGGACTTTGCACTTGAAGGTGTTGTGGTCCAGGTCCAGGGCCGTGGGGGACTGCTTTATGGCTGTATACACTGCACACAAACACCCAGGACACAAGAGGACATTGAGAGGTCTCCCGCTCACGGCCCGGGCCCAGTCAGACGTACTTGTTCCTGACTGAGAAGGAGATACTTACAAGGTTCCCTGCTGTACTTGTTGGGGTTTGGTGGGTGAGGCTGCCGTCTCACAACAGGGGCTACACAAGACAAAAAAAAAAAAATCAAGGCCCAGGTTTCACTCCAGAAGCTTGCAGTTTCTGTTGCTAATGCTTTATTGCTTGACACCATTACTGAACAGAGCCATCACTTTGAGTCTGCCCAATTATTATAAAAAGGAAAAAGCTGGCCCGAGTCACCTTTTACTATTCATCCAAAGTGCCCCTCTTTCTTAAGGTATCATCAGCAGAGGCTAAATTCTAAATTCAACAGTCTCTTGTAAAAGACATCAGAAGTCGGCAGTCTTTATCAAAAAGCACTGCTATTCCAATTTCATTCACAAGGCTGCTTGACAACATAATAAAGTTCTCCTCTGCCTGGTGACTCCATACCTTGTTCTCCGACGACACTTGCTCCTTCTCCAGATGTTTTGGTGCTCTCGGTCAGACCTTCTCCAGCCTCTCGCGCCTCCTTATCACTTGACACAAGAACAAGGGACTCTGGGAGGACGTTTGAAGACTCCTGTTTCTCCACTTGAGCCGAGGAATCGGTTGCAGGCTTGAGCTCCGACTGGCTGCAGTTGTCTACGGAGAGGAAGGCCAGGGAACAGTAAGAACATGTTTGCACGGACACAAAGCCACAGAAGATGAAGCACAATTAGCCGGGTCGCAGAAGAGACAGAGCAGGGGGCTGCTTATTAAGTCATCTATTGAAGCAACCAAAATCCAAACACTGAACCTGTTGAGGTCTCCTTAAGCTGGCTTTCGGACTGAGACGCGAGCTTGGGTTCAAGGGCTTCTGAGGTGGTCTGGGGGGGCTCTGGCTTGGCCC